>NC_057802.1:84725542-84930559 GCF_018294505.1 Triticum aestivum | reverse complement strand
AAAACAACTATGCTCATTTTGAAAGTGCTCTTCTGATCTTGAGCTCGTGTTCATAAAAATAATTTAGTTAAAAAACAAAAAACAAAATTGATTATTTTACCGCAAACATTGTTGAATGTTTTGCATACGTGCAAACTTCGATGAAGTGGAGCGCACTCCCATTCATCCTAGAGATGGTCCGAAGCCCAGTCAGGGACCGCTCCCCTTTGGCAGCCATGGTGAGTGAGATTAAAAGGCTCCTAAGTGTAGGTAGAGAGCATGCACTATCACATGTCCCTAGAGGGCAAAATGAAGTTAGACATAAGGAATGTTGTTCTAAACGAAAATCTGCTTGTACATAGAACATTCAACAGTGTTTGCAAAAAAAAAAAATCAGATTTTTT
The DNA here is from genome assembly GCF_018294505.1 of Triticum aestivum. NCBI lineage: Eukaryota > Viridiplantae > Streptophyta > Magnoliopsida > Poales > Poaceae > Triticum > Triticum aestivum. The sequence goes on along the minus strand of NC_057802.1, from coordinate 84,930,176 downwards.
TAGAATTTCTTATTCCTTTTTTATTTGTTTTACAGTTCATGAGGATGCATGCGAGCTCATGATAAAAAAACTCCATGCCCCGCTCACGTTCACTTCATGACGTGAGATTAATTAGGCCATCGCATCAGAGAACGGACGTTTGGCTCTCGGCCTCCATAGAGGCCTTTATTTTAAAAAAAATCAAAATTCGTTTTTTTTTGTTTCAAAAAATCTGAAAAAAATGTGCAAGTAAAAAAGGATGTAATGTTTATGTGTGTAAACTTTCAGGATGGAATACGTTGAAAATGCGACCTGTATAAAAAAGACAAATTCATGACCTGAGAGGATGAATAGTATCATATGTTAAAAAGCCTCAGATTTGTCTTTTTTGCACAACCCTCGTTTCAACGTATTTTGTCTGAAAGTTTACACACATGTGTGTTATGCCTCCATTTATATCTGTATTTTTTTTCAGATTTTTTTTGAAATAAAGAAAATATGAAATTTGACAATTTTTAATTTTTTCAAAACCGAGCTCCATGGAGCTCGGCATCCAAAGGCAATATTCGCATCGCATGTCAAAAGCAAGCTAATCAACGGACATCAATGCCCAGATAAAAGATGGAAAATACAGTGCTAGGTTTTTCACACACACACATACACAAAATTCATTGCTAGCTGACATGTGACCCTGAAGCCATTCTACCACGTGAACATTAGTTGCGGCGAGGACAATTTTATTCTATGGGGTTTGCTCATTCATGAACTGAAGAGATAGACATTTCGTTCCAGTGCAATTATATACAGACAACATGATCCAACGTTGAACTTATTCCGGGAAACGGAAGATCCTAAATGCTAACTTGCGCCATTTGCACCGACAGCAGAGCATCCTGTTCGTTCAACTCTCCGAGCTCGGAAGGCAGGGCTGTCGAGCTCCCGTGGCTTCTCTGCTTGGACAGCTCCGTGACATAGCGGATCATGTCCGTCAGCTCGGAGTGCGACGACCCGCCTTCCTCCATGGCCGCCCTCGCCTCCGCGGCGATCTCTTTGGCCCTGACCCTCCTCGCCTCCCCCTCCGCCCCGCCGCCCATCAACTCCGCGATCGCCTTCTCCACGTCGCCGCTCGTCACCTGAACCCCCTCGGCCTCTTTCGGGAGGTACATGGTGGGGATCTTGACGCCGGACCTGACGCCCACGCCGAGCACGTCCACGAGCAGCTGCTCACTGCAGAACTGGTCGGCGATGGTGGGCCACGTCAGAGTCGGCACGCCGTAGGAGACGGCCTCCAGCGTCGCGTTCCAGCCGCAGTGCGTGAGGAAGCCGCCCACCGCCGGGTGCGAGAGGATGGTCACCTGCGGCGCCCACCCGCGGACGAGGAGGCCCCTGTCCTTGACGCGCGCCTCGAACCCCTCCTCGTCGAGCAGCGCCCTCACGGCGGCGTCCGCCTTGGCCTCCTTGATGGCCCACACGAACGCCCGCCCGGACGCCTCGAGGCCGCGCGCGAGCCCGGCGAGCTGCTTCGCCGTCAGCTGCGAGATGCTGCCGAAGCTGACGTACAGCACGGACGCCGGCGGCCGGGCGTCGAGCCACGAGACGATGTGCCCGGCGTCGACGTCGGCGTGGTTGCCGCGGCCGGCCTTGGCGTCGGCGTCGTTGAGCATGCCGCTGGAGGCGCAGGTCGGCCCGACGGCCCACGTCCTCTTGCCGAGGGCCGCCGCGTACGCGTCCACGAAGGCGCCCTCCATGCCGCGGAACGTGTTGAACAGCAGGCCGTCGGCGGTGGCCTCGGCGTCCAGCGCCTCACGGTGCTCCTTCTCCACGCCGGGGTACTGGAAGAACCCCCGGAGCGTGGCCGTGTTGCCGGCGGCGCGCACCGGGAAGTCCGGCACCTCGAACGGCGCCATCACGTCGTCCCCGACGCGGTCGTACACGCCGTGCGCCGACAGGCGGTGCACGGCGAGCTGGAAGTAGGCGGAGGGGCAGTGCATCACCAGCCTGGGGATGCCGAGGCGTTCGCACACCGGCGCCGTCCACGGGTTGCACGCGTCGGCTACGAGGCAGACCGGCCGGCGCGTCAGCGCCCGGAGGTACTCCTCCAGCGGCTCCGCGATCTTCCATATGCCCTGGAAGAATCTGAGGCACATGGCCGGCTCGAGCCCTGTCATCTGGTCGATGGTCTCCACCCCCTCCGGCAGGCCGAGCTGCGCGCAGGGGAAGGGGAGCTCGACGAACTCGACGGCGAGACCGGCCCTCCTGGCGCCGTCGACGGTGGCCCTGTTGCGCGCGGCGTTGACGGGCGTGGTGACCACGGTGACCCTTGGCCCGCGCGCGGCGAGGAGGCGCGCCACGTCCACCATGGGGATGATGTGGCCCGGCGCCACCAGCGGCACCAGCACGAAGTGCAGCTCCTCCCAGATCGCCATCAATGGCAGGCAGCTCGATCCGAATCTAGCGAGTTAGTCAGTGCGAGTGTGTGACCACACACCAACACCCCGGTCAATGGCCGATGTCGAGGCTATATCATGCTGGGTGACGTTCCTGGTGACGTGACGTGGGGAAAACGCAATGAATGGATCAAATTAGGCGGTGGAGATTAGACGTGGGGAAAACGCAATGAACGGAACGTGATACTAGGAAGCAATGCGTGGTAAAAAAAATACGATCGTGGGCACCAAGTAGAGGCTCAGGGCCCGTTCGGAACAGAGGGAGAAAAAACTACAGAATTTGTGGAAGGCATAGGATTGTCGTGGCAAAACTCAGGAATGGAAAACGCAGGACGAAAACGAGAAGACAGTGTTCGGATCAGAGGAGAGAAGACCACAGAAACTGACACAAGGCTCATTAAAAAATTCGAATAGTACGCTGTGTGACTAGCAGAAACAGGGAGATGATTGTTTATTCACAAGCACGCTTCTCTCTTCTTTGCCTCGGGCCTACGCGAAAAAACAGAGCTACACGTAGATGTTTATTTTCCCTTGGAATCTGCACGATACGCCTACCTTTCCTCTGGCTTCCTGTTCACGCTTCCTTTGTTCCAAACGCAGCGAAGGTGAAAAAAACTGCAGGAACTTCATTCCTTTGGTTTTTCCTGCATGCCGAACGGGCCCTCAGCTTGCGGTTGATCCGCTAGGGAAAAAATTCCTATACGCTATAACGCGATCCGAACGGGCCCTCTTCCGGTCGTATGGTTTTGATCAGGAGACCCACTCAGCTGATTGGCACGTGGCAGTGTGAATCTCAATGCATCGAGGTACCTTCTTCTCTGATTCTCTGTCGTGTTTCAGCTTTTAGCATGCTATAACGCGATCTACCGTGCTATTACACCTGTTTATTTAGCGAGACAATTTTCTACACGCTATAACATAGTATGCTATTAGCGGGGCTATAGCGTGCTATTTTTTTTTAATGGACGAGAAGCAGTGCTTGGTAAAAAAAAACGATCGTGTGCACCAATGGAGGATCCACTTGCGATTGATCTGCTAGGCATGGCGACAATGGGGTTATGGATTTTCTAGGTCAGTGCGGCGCCCGCGTCCAAAGCTGCGTGGTGTGCACCGAGAAGTTTTTGGCTAGCTGTCGGCGGGAATGAAGGTGACATGTGCTCCAATCCACCTAGTACTGTAGAAGCCAAGGTGCCTCGTGGTGTTCAAGAACAGACACAGCCTAGGTCGAACCGTCCAAGGCTTCCAAGCACGCTCTGGTTCACCAATTCTCCTGCGGAACCGTCCAAGGCTTATAAGTCTATACTAATCAAGGGTTAACCAATAGCTTTTCTGGAATAAAATTTTAGGTTGGGCTACCAAAATACATGAAGTTTTTGCTCCACAAAGTGGGCTGTCATGGGCATACCTAAATTTTACTCCTCTCTGTCCCATAATATAAGACCTTATTGCATCCAATTTGCGAGGGAGCAGATCGGTTTGCTAACAAATGCAAGTTATATTTTCTATGCAATGCGCATTGCTAGTACCTGAAGTCTCCAGATTCATTCCTTCTTCCAAATAGGTTCAAGATGTTTATATTCATTCATTCGTAGATGGACTCACTTGACCTTAATGATATTAGCACTGATTTTATAAGAAGCGAGTCAATCATGCGTCTCTTTTGTGCTTGTCAGTTACACAAGCAAATGCATTTTCAGTTTCCCACAGGATCACAAAGGACTTGTTTTATTCGAAACCAATAGACACGAGCTCGACGAGATACGCTTCACTTGTATGGAAGCTTCTCCTCTGATTCATCTCTTTTATGTACCCACCGGGCAGCCTGCTCAACACTCATGGTTCAGTCCTCCTATCCCTCGAGCCATACCGAAGTGCCAGATCCTCATCGCAAAGCCAAGTACTTTGTTGTGATCGTCCCCCGAATCTACGATAATCCAGATAGTAACTGAGAACTACATCATTTTTGCTAGGAGCGACCCCAAAATCTTCTGACAGTGGCTTCCCCACTATTTGGATATGAGACACACTGGGACAAAGTGCATAGCCAATATATCAGTGTAATGGAAGAGATGATCATAAGAACTAAATGCAGTGTTTCTACAAGTGCTCGAAAGCTCACCATATGTAGTACAGACCGTCAAACGTGTCCTTGTGGACCCTCCCAAGAAGCTCAATCTTTACCACTCCACCAATACATAGAACTGAGTGTGGTAGCTTAAAAGACTGCATCACATTTTCCTGGAATATCACGCCTCATGTTACTTTCAAACATCTAAATTTTATGTTTATTACACAAACAAGAAACACAGCTAGGAATATGTATTCAACTGACCTGCAACATTGGAAATTCCGGAGATGTGTACGTCCAGACATAGTTGCTATCATCAGTCAGCTCCGCGTCACTTTGAACATATACATGTGTTTCAGACCAGTGGGGTGGTTTTAGATAGCCCAGGCGGAACCGGACGTGTTTTGCTGAATATATCGGATGACCATATCGGAAAAATGCTGCACGGTGAAGAGTATTAACGCAGAAGGCACCTTTTTGCATACAGAAAGAAGGCTGAATCAAGTCTTAGGAGCCAAACCTTTTAATGGCCGTATCCTGATTTCATCAACGAGACACAGCTCTGACTGAAGGCTATATATCAGGCATTCTGGCACAGCAGGATCTTTCTGGCCACCGCTCGACCAATAAGACGGTCTCCACTCCTCATCATGTTCAAGGGTATTTTCTATGGCCTCTTCAGGCAAATGATCAGTGCTGGACGCACCTACGCAGCAACTGATGCAATCCTTGGGGTCATACGGCGAGAGAAGATCATGGCTAAGATGCATATACACTCTGTGATCCCTCCCGAGCTTCTCCAGCCCAGCAAAAGCACTTGACCCAGCATTTCGGTGTGCACTGCTGATGCTGCTCAGCTCAACACGCGTGAAGTTGGAAACCTCCGGGTAAACCCACAGGCACAGGATCTTGCTGAACTGGTTTGCAATAACTGGATAAAAAGATTCATATTCAGCTGGCCTGAACCTTGTGGGTAGTTTGTCACTGAATGAAAAAACGAGCACCAACTAGCATGGCAGCAATAATCCGGTTCAGTGACAGAGCTTATATATCAGCCAGTGAGCATAATGGCAGGTCCAATTCAGACATTCAGTATTCAGTTGGGACGTTGTGAGGATTGGGGTGGGTAGTTATCAGTGATGAACAGAAAAACGAGCACAAGGTAGCATAATAACAGCAACAATTGAGATGGTCCTGTAAGCGGCCTATTTGGGTGACATCGTCGTCAAATCGATTATGGAATTTCCGCATGGAATGGATCTGATTAGCTAAGTAGCTAGACTAGAATCGACATAGATGGATGTAAAGGCAGATCCGGAAAATTTGGGCGCACCGAATCGGCGCCAGGAGCGGGAGACGGCGGTGGCGCGCGCGAGGTCGGCGGGGTCGTCGAGCAGGCTGAAGACGGTGGCGGAGATGTCCGGGCCCAGGCTCTCGAGGAAGTCCAACCCCCGACCCTCCTCCCGCGCCATCGCAGGCGATTCTCTTCTCCTCTCCATAATCCAGACCCGAGCAGAGGAGAAAGTGAAAAGCGACTAGACCCCTACGTCTCGCTTACAGCGAGATGTAGGGCAGCCTCGTCTGAGGACGAGCGCGAGGTGGGCAGGCCCAGACGCTCGCGAGGCAACAGCCCCCTTTTTCTGTTTTCTTTTTCACTTTTTGTTTTCATGTTTTGTTTTATTTTTTAGTTTTGATTATAATTCCAAAAAATATAAATATATATATTACTAAATTATTTTATATAAAATTAAAAAATGTAAATCAAGCATTTTTAAAATGTTAAATGTGAAAAAAAAATCTAATGTATATTTCTAATGTATAAAAAATATACAATGTGTATAAAAGGGTAATCATGTATTTAAAAAATGTTAACCAAGCCTTTCAAAAAGGTGATAATCAAGTGTTTTACAAATATTAATAAAGCATTTGAAATATGTTAAATGTGTATACAAAAAACCATCGGATATTAATGAAAAATATACACAGAAAAATACTATGTGTATGAAAAAAATATTGATCATGTTTTAAAAAAGTGAAATGAGTATAAAAATGTTCCTACTGTGTATTTAACATGTACAACTTAGATTAAATAAAAGTAGATATAACCAATAAATTTTTAAAATTTTTGTTTATGTATTTAATAAATCTTAAACTCGTATATAAAATGTTCCTGATGTATAAAAAATATATATTGGGTGTGAAAAAATGTATACAGCCATTAAAAAAAAGTTCATCGTGTATTAAAAAATGCCGACCATGTATTGAAAAAAAGTCAATCCCATATTTAGAAAATGTTAATTCGAATTATAATATTGTATTTGAAAGATATACTGGAAAAAAAGTAGAAATAAAAAATATAAGTTTCACGAAAGGGTTAATCTTGTATTTTTCAATGTTAAACTTGTATATAGAATAAGTTTCTGATGAACATGATTTTTTTGAATGTGTAGTGAAAAAGGTTGATATGTGTTGAACAAAAATAAAACCAACGAAAAATGACAAAGAAGCAAATAAAAATGTGAAACCCAATAAAAACCAAACAGAAAATAAAGAAAACAAAAGAATCAGAAGAAAATCAATGCGAAAGAATGGAAGCAGAGAAAACTGAGAATAACCAAAGAAAACTAATGAAATTCAAGAAAGAAACAAAGAAAAATGAAGAAAGAAATAAATAAAAGAAAATAAAACACACGAAAACAGAAATAATAAAAGAAAAGAAGAAAGAAATATGTACTTTGCTTTTGTACACCCTTCTAGAAAATTTTATTTCAACGAGGATTAAAGGTGGAGATTAGAAGGTAGTCCATTCAATCTAAAAGAATAATGGAGTCTCTTGTATTCGCGCAAACTTTTAGGGTGCACCAAATTCAATATGTCAGTCTATTCAATATGTTTGATCAGCATTTTAGTATGGCGACAGTCGTTTTAAGTAACTTTAAAATTCGCGCAAACTTTTAGGGTGCACCAAAGAAAAAAATTCAGTGAAAACCGTCAAACAAATGAAAAGAACCGATGAAAAAACAAATAAAGAAAATAAAGAAAACCAATAAAGAAACAAAGAAAACCGGAAAAAAATCATACCAAACCTTGGGAAGAGGTAAATGGGTCGGCCCAATAGCTACAGAGTGGAGAAAAGTTTCAGGCGATATAGTACAAAATCATGCTATTAGCGAGATATAGGGTGGTAATGGCGATTAAAAAGAGGAGGGAAGATTGGTCGAAAGAACGTCCAGGTGCTTCTAACACTAGCGACATGGCAAAATCTTGGACCTCCCTGTGGAATATTATGGTGCCAGCAAAAATTAAAGTTTTTCTATGGAGGTTAGCCAAGAACTCTATACCCACTGAAGATGTGCGCAAGAATAGGAACATGTCGCATAAGGATGAATGTTTTGCTTGCGGTGCTCATGACTCCTGGCGACATAGCCTGCTTGAATGTACCACGGCACGCTGTGTTTGGGCGCTAGTAGATCATGATCTGCTGGAGCATATGATAGAAACAAGGGAATCATCAGCCGAAAGCTAGCTGTTCTCCATGATTGAGGTTCTTGAACATGATGAGTTTATACGGATGGCAGTCACATTATGGGCTATATGGTATGCACGGAGAAAGCGGATTCATGAGTCCATTACTCAGAGCCCTTATGATACACATTCCTTTGTCATGAGATTTATTTCAGAGCTCGATCAGTTAAGCAACAATCCTAAAGCAAATAAACTAACGGGTCAACAAGGCCAGTCACAAAGAAGATGGATTGCGTCAAAGGACGGACATGTCAAAATTAACGTGGATGCTGGAGTGTCAGTTCACCACAACATGGGAGCAACAGGCGCAGTCTGCCGTGATGGGGAAGGATCATATCTTGGGTCTTCCTTGTTGGCAGTACATGGTCTTCAAAACCCGGCCATATTGGAAGCTCTCGCATGTAGGGAAGCGATTGCTCTTGCATAAGATTTGGGGATGCAGAATATTCAAGTGGCTTCGGACTGCCAGTAAAGTATAAGACATATTCACCAAGGTGTAGGAGGAGATGATGGAGGGGTTATTAAAGAGATTTTAGAAAGCCTCAAAACTTTCTCATCGTGTAATTTTTCTTTCGAACCTCAAACTTCCAATGTTGATGCTCATAGGATTACTAGGTTTGGTGTTTCTCTACCTCAAGGGCGGCACCTTTGGCTAGGATCTCCTCATGACACTAGTACAACGAGCTCCTAAACAAACGGTTTAAAACCCCTTTCCGCGACGGCATTTGGAACCGTCTTCAAGTGAGTGTGGGCGGTAGGGGGTCCTTCCCACACGACCCAGAAACCGTCGGGGATATGCCCTCCTGGCACACACGTTCGGCAAAATGAGGTCGCGTGCGACCGGCGAGCGCTCAAATACGGAAATACATACAGTAGAACTAAAAAAATACAATTATACGGCGAAATTGTTTCCGGTCGCAAGTACATCCCACACAGTCAGTCCCCGCTAAACGTTTCCGTTCGTATGTACATCCCACACAGTCGCTCGAAGGAAAACATTTCCGTTTACAGGTACATCACACACAATTTTTCCCGTTAAATCGCTTGCGTTATTGAATATATCACACACGGTCCGTGAAAGAAACTGTGTGGCAAAGGTTGTCCATCATACACAGTTTTCATGTGGTAAACGTTTGCGCAAGGTGGCCTAACGCAAACCGTTTTCAAGAGAAAGTCGTGTGTTATTGTTCATTGATCCAACACGGTTTATTCCTAGAAACTGTGTGCGTTTCCTGAGGTCATCGCTAACAACCGTTTGCAATAGCAAAACCCAATTAGCAGGCTAATTCACTGCTAGCAGGCTAATTATCCGATCATTCATAATTCATTTATTAATCTAATTGATAGTTCATATTAAGCACACAATATATTTCATTTTCATAATTGAAATACATCAGAGTACAACATCATATAGCTTCAGCACTCAGCTACCCCATTACACAACTACACCAGGACCAAGTTTCACATGCAACATCTATAACCTTTCGAAATTAGCATCATAGACGGTACATAGACAGATGTATCTCATCTGGAAAATTGCTGAAGCAGAAGACGAATATTGAGCCTTCATTGATGTTGAAGGTCTTTGTAACTTTAGGCCAGTGCCTGTGGATGATTGACCATCCATCCTTCGTCCTCTTCAGGAACACTTCAATATTGAACCGTGGGTGTTGTATGAATACCTTCCTCGCCTCCTGACCATACAAGTGGTTTGAGAGGTAATCATCAGTGAACTGCTTTGGAAAGGCCTGAAAACAAGGATGTGCATAATTATCTTCTCTATATTGGAAATGAGGCAAAGGAATTAAAAAGGAAAGGTATAATAGTTAGTACCATCCTGTAGCGAACTGATGTCTTCTTCATTGTGCAGACAAAGATCTTGTTGTTTTTTGTCGCTAATTTCTTTATCCTAACAATCTTTCTGAGTTTCTTGACTTGACTGATATTCATGGACAACTCATTTTCCAATATGCAAAAAGGGTCAAACAGTGGGTCAAAACCTCTGACAGCAGGACCTACATGTGCAAGACCAAATTGTTAAAAACCTAAATATTAGAATGGTTCCTGCAATTGCACAATAATGTGCTATTAGACAACGGACCATGCACGTGCTAACCTCGATTGTAAACCTCAGTGCTTCCCATTGTTTCCCTGCAACACATATAAGGTAGTTAGTCATCAGGTTAAGCAAGGGTTCACATGCTATCAGTAAAATATGTTGATGAAAAATAATCACATTGCAGATTCATCAGATTAATTCAAGCCACAGGAAAAACCCATTTACCCAAACCAAGCATGATTAAGAACTAGGAAATATAGCACCTGTATATGTTTCTCATGTATTAAGTGCAGCCAAATTCGATTTATTCCTCACATGCACAACAATACAAAATTCTACACACGACAATTGGACATCGCATTGCAGAATTGAACCAAGCAGTTAACTAAACACCACAATAAATGAACCAGACATTAACTGAGCACCACATTGCACAATATAACATTGAACCAAACAGTTAACTAAACACCACAACAAATGAACCAAACATTAACTGAGCACCACATTGCACAATATAACATACTCCTAATAGAAGATCAGACAGTTAACCAAACAGTTAACTATAGCCAATTGTAGCAATTGTATTTGTTTATCATGTATTTACTATAGCCAAATTCAATTTATTCCTCACATGGTATACAATAACAGAATGCACCCACAATTTTGTAAAGATAAATTCGATTTATTTCTCACATGGAAGACAATACAAAATTGCAGCCTGAAGAATTGAACATCACATTTGCAGAATTGAACCAAACAGTTAACTGAAGATGACAACTAATTAACAAAACAGTTAATAAGTGAGCACCACACTGCACGACATATAGAACATATACACCAGAGCAACATATTGCATGGTAAAATTAGATAGCACAATTCACTAGAATTTGTGAAGGAAAGGCAGGAGCAGCACACGCAACGGGTAAACCGAGCATGTTTAACCGGCGTAGCTAGCAAATGGCAAGGTCACTACAAAAAAAGACACATCCGTGACATTTTGGGCTGAACGAATTTTTTTTTCTGTCATACTTATGACACTTCTATGACGATAATTGTGACAAAACCTGGTATCATCATAGATGTGGTGGGGTCCTACTTCTATGACAAAAAATCATGACAGAAAATGGGTTTTCGTCCTGGGCGGGCCGGAGACGCAGCTGCATGACATTCTTTGGGCCGTCCATGACAGAAAAAACAGTGGTATAAGCGAGGGCGAGGAAAATATCGGGGTGTTCCCAGTTACGGTGGGTGGTCGGGGCCGAGCGATGCACGTTTCTCTCGCACACGCACGCGCGTGGGTGTGATGCGTTGGGCTCTAACTGAACCCGAGCGAGGCGTTGGGCTCTAACTGAACCCGAGCGATTGCACTGCAGGCTACGCGTTACTGAACCCGAGCGATCGATCGATGGCTGTTAACTGAACCCGATCGAGCGATTCCTTCGCTACTGCTGCTAACTGAAGCCGATCGATGCTGCCTCTGGATGAACAGTGAGCGTTGCTGGGGGGGTTTGGATGAACAGTTCCCGGTGGGGTGGATGAACAGTTCCCGGTGGGGGTGGATGAACAGGACCCCGATCGATCGAGCCGGTTGGGGCAGGATGAACAGGACCCCGTGGAGGGCAGGATGAACAGGACCACCCCGTGGAGGGCAGGATGAACAGTAGACGGTGGAGGGCTCGATGAACAGTAGCCCGTGGAGGGGTGATTGAACAGGAGCCCGTGGAGAGGGCTGGTTGAACAGTAGCCGGTGGAGTAGCGCGCGGTGGAGGCTGGATGAACAGGAGCCCGTGGATGAACAGTCGCAGGTGGAGGCTGGAGGAGGTTGACGGTGGATGAACAGTAGCCCGTGGAGGCTGGAGGGGGTCGACGGTGGAGATGAACAGTATCCCGTGGAGTCCCGTTTTGCGGTATGCCACACCCCTCCCGATGAACATGACCCCGTTTCGACCGTAGCGCTCCAACACAAGTATGTTTCCTCCGTTTTGCGGTACGCCACACCCCTCCCGATCAATAGGACCCCCGTTTCGACCGTAGGATGTCTGTTCCCTCCGTTTTGCGGTACGCCAGACCCCTCCCGATGAACAAGATCCTGTTTCGACCGTGGCCGGTTGAACACAAGGCCGTTTCCTCCGTTCTGCGGTACGCCAGGCCTCGTTTCCATCGGCTGTTCCGTCCAAGCCGGTGGAGTAGCGCGCGGTGGAGGCTGGATGAACAGGAGCCCGTGGATGAACAGTCGCAGGTGGAGGCTGGAGGAGGTTGACGGTGGATGAACAGTAGCCCGTGGAGGCTGGAGGGGGTCGACGGTGGAGATGAACAGTATCCCGTGGAGTCCCGTTTTGCGGTATGCCACACCCCTCCCGATGAACATGACCCCGTTTCGACCGTAGCGCTCCAACACAAGTCCGTTTCCTCCGTTTTGCGGTACGCCACACCCCTCCCGATCAATAGGACCCCCGTTTCGACCGTAGGAGGTCTGTTCCCTCCGTTTTGCGGTACGCCAGACCCCTCCCGATGAACAAGATCCCGTTTCGACCGTGGCCGGTTGAACACAAGGCCGTTTCCTCCGTTCTGCGGTACGCCAGGCCTCGTTTCCATCGGCTGTTCCGTCCAAGCCGGTTGGCTCCCACGCGTTCCGTTGCCTCCCGATGAACACGACGCATTCCGTTGCCTCCCCATGAACACGACGACGACGCAGTTCCTCCGTTCCGACCCAGCCATGTACACGAGCCCTGGCCGTACGTATGCGCGAGTAGGCATTCAAGACCCCGCCCATATGTACGTACGTGGCCATATTTTCTTTCTTGCACACTGGCCGTTGTACGTACGTGTACATGCTACATGCGCGCCTCAACTACGACACTGCGCGCTCTACATCGACCAGTATGTACGTACACGTTCGCGACCAGTATGACAACGGTACGTACGCTTCGACCAGGTGGGTCCCGACTCTCAGGCACTTCCTTGCGTGCGAAGATATAGCTGGTGGGTCCCAACAGTCAGGGGCGCGAATCGTTTTTTTTTGCCCGGACGCACTTCCTTGCGTGCAAAGATGTAGCTGGTGGGTCCCAGCAGTCAGGGGGGAAAGGTTTTTTTTGCGAAATATGGTGGCCCGTCTGGTGGGTCCCCGCTGTCAGGTACAGGAATAATTATTTTGCGCGTAATAAGGAGGCACTTCCTTGCGGCTGCCGTGGACCCAGCTGTCAGCCTCTCCACGTACAGTACTCTTTCGATGGAAGTCGGTCGTTGACCACATTGACCACGCCGCGCCGAGAGCACCAAGGCAGTGGACGACGGCGAGGCCTAGGAAGGGGACGACGTGGAGCCAGGGAAGACGCGACAGTGGATGCCCACGCGTAGAGGAGTATGAGGGTTCACTGGTTCGCTGTGGTGTGAGGCTGCCGTCGCCGCAGAATAACAGGGGGTGTGGGTGAGTAGAGGGATGGCCTGGCCAGCGGTGGGAGTAGTAGGGGGCGGTGAGGCCTCCGCCGCATCGCAACCGGCCACGGGAGGCAGGAGCACGAGGCACAGCCGGCGCTGGTTTGGGCGGCTGGATCAAGAAGACCAGAGGTTGAAGAAGCACTACGGTCGTTGGATGGACATCGTACGGTCACTGGAGCTAGAAACGTTCATATTAACTAAGTTGACAAAGCCTTCCGTCCCCGTCAACTTAGTAGGCCCACAAGTCAGCCTCCCACCATGGTGGGTCCTAGCTAGCAGGGGGAGTATTCATTTTTTTCTGCGTAATAAGGAGGCACTTCCGATGGGTCCGAGCTGATAGCGGGGGGAACGTTTTTTTTGCAAAATACGGTGACCCGTCCGGTGGGTCCCAGCAGTCAGGGGAAACGTTTTTTCGCAAAATACGGTGGCCCGTCCGGTGGGTCCCTGCTGTTAGGTGGAGGAATCATTATTTTCCGCGTAATAAGGAGGCACTTCCTTGCTGCGGCTGTGGACCCAACTGTCAGCCTGTCGACGTACAGTACACTTCCGATGGAAGTCGTTCCTTGACCACGTTGACCACGCCGCATTCCGTTGCATGCATGCGTCCATGGGCGTGGTGCGTCCCCACTGTCAGCCTCTCACGTACAGTCATCTTCCGATGACTCTCGGTTGTTGACCACGTTGACCACACCGTGCCGAGCGCACCAAAGGCCGGTGGATGACGGCGAGGCCCCAGACTGGAATGACCCGGAGATGGGGAAGACGGGGCAGTGGAGTCACAGATGGAGAGGAGTGGGAAACTTGACTGGTTCGGGCGCGCGGCAGCACAACCGCGGTGCCGCCCACGGGAGACAGGAGCAAGAACAAAGGTTGAAGAAGGAGCACGCCTGTTGGATTAACATCCAACGGTCCAGCTGTTAGAATCATTTGTTGATTAAGTTGACAAAGCCCTACGTACACGTTCTCTTAGTAGGCCCACAAGTTAGCCACCAAATCTGACGGGTCCCAGCTGTCAACGGGAGGAATAATTTTTTTCGCATAACAAGGAGGCACTTCCTTCTGTGCGAAGATACAGCCGGTGGGTCCCAGCTGTCAGGTGGAGGAAACATTTTTTTTCAGCTTAATAAGGAGGAACTTTCCTTGCGTGCGACCATGGACCTCGTGGGTCCCAGCCGTCAGGCTCTCCATGTATAGTCCTCTTCCGATGATTCACGTTTGTTGACCACGCCGCACCGAGCGCAGCGAGGCGGTGGACAACGGCGAGGCCCCAGACGGGAACGACTCGGAGATGGGAAGACGCGGCAGTGGAGTCGCAGATTGAGTGGAGGAGAAGGGTTATAACTGGTTCTGGTGCGGCGTGGGGCTGCAGTCGGTGGAGAATAACAGGAGGTGTGGAGGGGTGGAGGGATAGCCTAGCCGGCGGTGGGGTAGCGCTTCGCAGCGATGCCTGCTAAGCAGAGCCGCTAGCCGCCGGAGGCCGGACCAGGCGGTCCCGGTGATGCTGGAGGAAGAAGACAAGAGATTGAAGGTGCATGCCGACCAAGTTGACAACGCCCTGCGTAGGCTTCGACCTATTGGTCCACATGTCAGCCTGCAAAAATGTGGCATATATTTAACCCATGTTTTCTAGAATGTACAGTCCATTTGCTGGGCTGGGTGAACAAATAATTTTGCGTCAATGCGGCCCATTTAAATTATCTAAGAAATCCCAGCCCATTTGCACTTCCTTCAAATACACGAATTAGCTGGGCTCGTTATATATATAATGTTATGTTAGAAGGAGCAACTAATATCAAAAATAAACCAGAGAGGCACATTTTTTATATACATAATTAACAAATTAGCGAGTTATTTCTCAAAATAAAAATGAGCGTGTTATTATTACATTGCTCCTTAAAATCTTCGCAAGTTTTTGTACGCAATCACCAGGATTTTCCTTGCCTGTGAGTCAAAAACAACCAGGATTTTCCTTGTCAACTTCTGTTAAACATTTACTTTTATAAGTTAATAACACGTGGGATGTTTTTATAATGTATATATAAGTCTCTATAAAATATACGATAATAGTAATAATATAAATGTATATAATGTGGTTAAAAAAATACATTGGGCTGCCGATCTTTAAGAAAAATCCCATAGGCCGGTATGGACCTCAAAAAATAAGTTGAAACCACTGTCACCGTATGTCATGGGCTACGCATGTTAAAATACAAAACCTATGCCTAGCTGATACTTGTTCGCTCTCTGGAAAAAAATGATACCAGATCCCCGAGCAAACTGGATTATAGAGGGGGCCGGCGGCACGACTGAAGAAGCACATCAGGAGCGATTTTTTTCTTCAGTGGATGGCTCTCGATGGCGTTTTTTACTTGCCTCTACACCATACAACTTGTATTTTTAGCCTCCCAGTCCGTGGTGGACCAGCAGCCCATTTGCTGGGCCGGCCAACATACAGAAACCAGCACTCAATTTTTCATCAGGCCCCAAAAACAACGCAGTACTATATTTGTTTTGAGGCCGAAAACATTACGGCAGGGGTTGAGCGGGGGAGGGGGAAAGACAGAGCAAAAAGATTAAAAAGAGCTGATGCGCCGTTGCTACCCTAACAAAGCAGGTGCAATTCTTCTCGGGAAGAAGGTGTGCCGTTGACACCCACACGTCACATACCCCACAGTAGGCGTACTAACAAGTTCACACACAAGCACAACAGAAAAGGTAAACATTTGTATCAAACTCTGGTTCACAGGATACGTTCATATTCATAGCCAACATTCACTATCAACAACTCAAAAGATTCATATATACACAAGTTCAGCATGTCTATGGATCCAAATGATTGATAGATCACACAACAATATTCATAGATAATTCACAAAAAGATTCAGATATACACATGTTCAGTATGTTTATGCATCCAAATGATTGAGATCACAGCCAATATCATCCATGGACGAACTTTAATTACCTAGGGTACAGACTGGTAAATGGTGTTCAGTCGGAGGTACTTCTTACTAAAATTAATGCTTGTACGAGTAAACTTTCGAGTACATAAGGGGCAGCACAGACAATCTGAACTTTGCTTGTAGGTTTATCCTCAAATAGTGGCCCCGTGCCGAGGGAGGTTTGAGCAACTTGGCCACTACTTTCATCCAACTAGTTTACTGGCTCATCTTGGTCCTGTAGCTCGCCAAAATTCTACATTGCAGACTGGTAAATGGTGTTCAGTCGGAGGTACTTCTTGCTAAAATTAATGCTTGTACGAGTAAACTTTCGAGTACATAAGAGGCATCACAGACAATCTGAACTTTGCTTGTAGGTTTATCCTCAAATAGTGGCCTCGTGCCGAGGGTGGTTTGAGCAACTTGGCCACTACTTTCATCCAACTAGTTTACTGGCTCATCTTGGTCTTGTAGCTTGCCAAAATTCTACATTGCAGACGAGAAAGGAGGCGGTTGAGAAAATGAACCACCCAAATTTTTTATGCAGTTCAACTGAAATGGAGCATCCCTGGCGTGCAGACTGATTAAGTGCCAGATGAATATACGCGTCAACCAACTTGTCTGGAATCTTTAGACTCCATGACATACAGTTCGCTACCATATGTGCCGATAACCAAAAGGCACAAGTTGGGACCAAAGACTGGACTGCGTTTTTCTGGGCTATGCGCCAAGCAATATTTTTGGCGTTCACTCTCCTAATACTTGGAGTTTGACAATTGGTTGACACCGGTTGATACTCGAATGAATATAGGCACTTCTTCTTGTCAACATCGATGCTTGTTTGAGTGAACTTTGGAGTGTTGGAAATATGCCCTAGAGGCAATAATAAAATGGTTATTATTGTATTTCCTTGTTCATGATAATTGTCTGTTCATGCTATAATTGTATTAACTGGAAACCGTAATACATGTGTGAATACATAGACCACAACATGTCCCTAGTAAGCCTCTAGTTGACTAGATCGTTGATCAATAGATGGTTATGGTTTCCTGACCATGGACATTGGATGTCATTGATAATGGGATCACATCATTAGGAGAATGATGTGATGGACAAGACCCAATCCTAAGCATAGCACAAGATCGTGTAGTTCGTTTTGCTAGAGCTTTTCTAATGTCAAGTATCATTTCCTTAAACCATGAGATTGTGCAACTCCCGGATACCGTAGGAGTGCTTTGGGTGTATCAAACGTCACAACGTAACTGGGTGGCTATAAAGGTGCACTACAGGTTTCTCCGAAAGTGTCTGTTGGGTTGGCACGAATCGAGACTGGGATTTGTCACTCCGTATGACGGAGAGGTATCTCTGGGCCCACTCGGTAATGCATCATCATAATGAGCTCAATGTGACTAAGGAGTTAGCCATGGGATCATGCGTTATGGAACGAGTAAAGAGACTTGCCGGTAACGAGATTGAACGAGGTATTGGGATACCGACGATTGAATCTCGGGCAAGTAACATACCGATAGACAAAGGGAATTGTATACGGGAATGATTGAATCCCCGACATCGTGGTTCATCCGATGAGATCATCGTGGAACATGTGGGAGACAATATGGGTATCCATATCCCGCTATTGGTTATTGGCCGGAGAGGTGTCTCGGTCATGTCTGCATGGTTCCCGAACCCGTAGGGTCTACACACTTAAGGTTCGGTGACGCTAGAGTTGTTATGGGAAATAGTATGTAGTTACCGAAGGTTGTTCGGAGTCCCGGATGAGATCCCGGATGTCACGAGGAGTTCCAGAATGGTCCGGAGACGAAGATTTATATATGGGAAGTCCTTATTCGGTCGCCGGAAGTGTTCGGGGGTATATCGGTATTGTACCAGGACCACCGAAAGGGTTCCGGGGGTCTACCGGGAGGGTCCACCTGCCCCAGAGGGCCCTATGGGCCGAATATAGAGGGGAACCAGCCCCTAGGTGGGCTGGGCGCCAAACCCCCTAGGGCCCATGTGCCTAGGGTCGGGGGGGGGGACCCTAAAGGGGGCGCCCCCTTGGCTTGGGGGGCAAGCCTCCCCCCTTGGCCGCCGCCCCCTCTAGATCCATCTGGAGGGGGCCGGGCCCCCTCTCCCTTGCCCCTATAAATAGAGGGGGGTGGGAGGGCAGCCGGACCCCTGGCCTGGTGCAGCCCTCTCCTCCTCCAACACCTCCTCCTCCTCCTCCGTAGTGCTTAGCGAAGCTCTGCCGGAGAACCACGAGCTCCATTGCCACCACGCCGTCGTGCTACTGGAGTTCTCCCTCAACTTCTCCTCTCCCCTTGCTGGATCAAGAAGGAGGAGACGTCCCCGGGCTGTACGTGTGTTGAACGTGGAGGCGCCGTCCGTTCGGCGCTAGATCGGATCTTCCGCGATTTGAATCGCTGCGAGTACGACTCCATCAACCGCGTTCTTGTAACGCTTCCGCTTAGCGATCTTCAAGGGTATGAAGATGCACTCCCTCTCTCTCGTTGCTAGCATCTTGTAGATTGATCTTGGTGACACGTAGGAAATTTTTGAATTATTGCTACGTTCCCCAACATGGAGTACATAGCAGCAGCATAAGTACCTGTCCATCTGATCTTTTTGTGCAGTTCTACTGAAATCACCCAATGTAATGATTTACCTGCAAGTTCAGGCTCCAAGTTACTCCTTTATGAAATCGTCAAACAGTAGCACAATACCAAATTACCAATACATATGACAAGCACAATAATCAGGATAAAGACCAGTACCAACCTGTGTGAGGTAGCATATCAATTACTATTTCCTTTGATTGGAAGCCGAGATAAGCCAAGCGACTGACAGCAAAGGAAGAATGCAAGCTGAGATTTGAAGGGGAACGCGACAGAAAACAAAAATTTTCCGACCTACGCACCAGCCCAGGACCACTATGGAGACTGCATACATGGTTTGATCTTTTTCGTTACCGACTCGTAGCGCAGTGGGAAGTAGAGTCGATGACGATCGGCGGTGCAGATCCCCGCAGCTAGGATTTACAACCTCCCAACCGCGAGGATGTATACCCTCATCTGCTCCTCAGACAGCCCTCCGGGAGGCGGTCGAACAGCCCCCCGGACGGTGTCGCGGACAGCCCTTCGGGAGGACCTTCGAAACTCGAACGGTCACTCGGACAGCCCTTCGGGAGGACCTTCGAAACTCGGACGGTCACACGGACAGCCCTTCGGGAGGCACTCACGAACTAAGACCGAAACTACGATCTCTCTACAGAGTTGCACACATACGGTGTCATCTATCCGGCAGGGCTTCGCCGTCCAGAACTAGTTCCTGCCGGAACCCAGACAGCCTTACGGCTCTACGAAACTCTTTTCGTGGGAGGGAGAGAAGAAGCCAGATAATGCATGGCATGTGTATGAGAGCAAGGGATGAGTGTGGAGGGCTGCCCCTCCACCTCTATTTATAGGAAATCCCAAGGGGGTAGGGTAGTTTCACAAAAAACCCAAAATGCACATGAATGAAGTCCTTCCACAAGGACCTAGGAGTGAAACCAAGGAACAAGAGGGTCCCCAAGGGGGGATACCCCATGTGGCCGGCCACACCCCCATGAGGGGCCCAAAAAATGGCTCCTATCCATCCATGTCATCCCCAAGATCTTTTGGAGCAAAGCCCCAAAAGGTGGCTTTCCATAAAGTAACCATAAAGCTGATTTTCACTATTCACGACGACATTTTTCAGCGTCTGATCGAACTGAAAATATTTATGTGGGCTAAGAACATTTCCAGTACCCACTAAAATGATTTTCAACGCGTTCCGAAACAATTCCGGTTTTAGTGATTTTCATCTGCGAAACGCATCTGAAGTGGCTCCGGCAGCTCCGGAACATTTCCGGTTTTTATCTCAGAAAATTCCAAAAAGCTTCCAGAATGATTCTGGCATCCTCCAAGAATTATCAGGCATGTGCCGAAACCAATTTGACTTAATGGTGTATCCCGAAACAACTTTTCGGTATCATCGAAACTTATCCGATGACCTCTCTCTGCGGTACGATTCCGCTGTCCGAAACTTTTCGGTGTCCGAAACTTTTTCGGTGATTTTCTCTCAGACTCCCTGTC
Source organism: Triticum aestivum (assembly GCF_018294505.1). Taxonomy (NCBI): domain Eukaryota; kingdom Viridiplantae; phylum Streptophyta; class Magnoliopsida; order Poales; family Poaceae; genus Triticum; species Triticum aestivum. Next base: position 84,909,612 of record NC_057802.1, on the reverse strand, counting down.
TAGTATTCAGCAGATAGATGACCCTTAAGCGTGTGACCCTATAGGTTCGGTGAAGTATAGACATGACCCGGAACCCCTTCCGATCAATGATCAACATCGGAGCCGTGGACACCCATATTGACCCCTATACCCACACGAATAAATATTCGAGTGAACCTCCAGTTGCCGTGTGCTATTCCTGTTGCTTCGCGATATGTTACAAATACCCGAGGTGAGACATGTTGGCATTCCCGTGGATCAACAACTTGTCCACTATGCTAGTTACCTCGTTACCGGTATTGTTCTCTTTTCTCGTTATCGTGTTCCGGCATCCCCGTGATCAAATCACAAAGTGTCTGGCCAGACGATGATGGATACCGTAACACCGAGAGGGCCCAGAGATATCTCTCCATCGTCGGAGGAGCAAATCCCAATCTTGAGCTATCAAGTTACTTGACACACTTTTCCATGAACCCGTAAGCCGCCGTAATAGCCACCCATTTACGGATGACGTTTAACAAACCCCAAAGTTCATGAAGCAAGCATGAAGAAACTCGATACTCTCATGGTCTAAGGAATCATGCAAACGTTAACCATCTCTGTGTTATGTACCAATAAACTTGTGACGAATGAATCTCATAGCATAACATCAATCCGGGTCGATTCAACACAAATGTTCTCTTAACATTGTGCCCTCAAAGTTGCTGGCATAGACATGCCCATGACCAGGAAAACAGAATCATCATGCAACACTTGAGCTAGTCTTAGAGGCCAGACTAGGAATACTTCTTACCGTTTATTATTCCACACGTGCATTTGAGTCTTCCTCCGAGCCTCGTGGATATTGCAGACTCGAGAATCATTGCAGTTATAGCATGGAACATAAACATAATTATGAACTCGGAGATAAATAATATCATTTATTATTGCCTCTAGGGCATATCTCCTACAGACTCCCACTTGCACTAGAGTCAATAATCTAGCTTATGCTAATGCACTTCACACCTGTGGCACACCGGTGTAAATATGCTTCGCTTGTGGTATAGCCTGATGTCCAACGGATCTGACGACTTCAGTTCCGTGTGTATCTTTGCATGTCCTCGCGTTTTCACGTTTTCACAAAATTCATATTTTGTGTGGACTTGGCTTTGTATGTATGTGAATCACAGGTCGAACCTGGATTCCTCAGACTGAGTTATGGAGCAACTACCTGCAGTAGTGTCCCATTGTCAAAAGCCATCTTGGAACTATACTAAGTTCATGAATGAACTATATGATTCAACATCTTCTTTGTCGCTTCTAAAGCGTCAACATACTTAGCCCTTGTTATAGAATTCGCCACAGTAACTAGTTTGAACAAATTCCAACTAACTGTGCCACCACATTGTGTGTTACACAAAACCCTTAATTTAAATCGAAAATCGCATGGAGAAAAGATGAAGACTCTATCGATGTAACATTTTACAACGAACTCTTCATGATCTCTGCTTGCGAGAAAACCATGTCATCAGTACTTACTCTAGTACTCTGTGACATCTTTCACTGTTGTCCCATGATCAGTAATTTGATCACTTTGGTATCCATACTCGCAACACCTTGGGAGTATCGGACATATCTGGTTGTTTTACATACCATGGAATACATGATTAATCCAAACACAAAAGTGTGTGGAATCTGCATCATGTATTTTACTCATCAGTGTTTTGGGACACCGAGTCTTGCAAAAACTCTTTCCATGTGACTTTGGCAAGAATCACTCCTTGGCGTTTTAAATGCTAAAAGGTTTTAGCATCTTGTCAATATGTATTCATTGCTTAGCCCCATTAGGTAAATCTATCTCCATAGATCATCATGCCTAATATTGAGGCTATTTAGCCTAAGCACTTCATCGAAAAACTATTTTCAAATGAAGTCCTAATTTGTGTCAAGAAATTTATTTCCAATTACCAATGTGCCAAGCACATAAGGTTTTTAGAAATATTATTACGCTCCCACTTACTTTCTTGAATTACAAGCATCTTCGTTACCCATTGATGAAGTCAAAACCCCTTTGACCATTTCATCAAAACACGAAGATTCCAACTCCATTTTGCTCTCTTCTGTCCATTGCTGGAACTCTGAAGTTTGCATACCTACTAGCATCCTCTGGATCGACAAATTACTTTGGACTGTATCATATACAAGTCCTAGCTTTCATTTCCATCAGATGGAAATCCTTTTATCATCCATGTTTCATATCTCATGATTGAAATATGTATTAATTGCTAGTTCAACCCGAACCGACTTTAAGCATCGCTACGATGAAAACAACCTCATCATATTATTTCAACAAGTCGAGCTTTATGGATAAAACATTTTATCCGTATCAGTTTTAAGTTCCATAAATATTCGTTAGACTCTAAGTCTTCCGAAAGGTGTATCAAGGTTTTAATCTTGAATCACTTATATGGAAACTAACTCGGGTTGTATTGGCATTTAGCCAATTCCGGAGTCAGGGCCCATCAACGCTTCCTTGTGTATCGTAGGTATAATGTTGTCTAACAACAATATCTCGTTTGCGCACCTGAGAGGTTTGCACGAGCCTTGCCTACGTGGTTCAGCTGCAAGTTCGACCGAAGTTCATACATTTTATTGTAGAGACTTCTGTATCAGTCGCAGTAGGAAACTCTGGAATTCTTCCAAGGTCTCTTTCCTTTGATCTGATGAAGATACTGTTTATCTCGTCGAGTTGCACTATTCTCCCACTCACCTTTTAGAAAGAACCATTCTCTTTAAAAGCACACCGTTTCGCGGCAAAACTATTTGCCTCGGTATAGTGAGGGAGGAATACCCAACATTTTGGTATAACCTACAAAGTAGCACTTGTCTGATTTGGAATAGGTTTGTAACCTTTTACACAAGCCCCATATTCCAAATGTTAAGAAAAGATATAACATGGTTGGGCGTACCATACCATGGCTTCATTTCAACAGACCCGATGTAGCTCTTTTCAGTGTAAAAGCCGCAGTCTCTAAAGCATCACTTTAAAAGGGATAATGGCAAATTTATTTATGTCATCTTTGACCTTACCATGTCATAAATGGTTTGATTACATCTCCACGGACTTTCCACTTGCAGTGGTGTTCCGGGAGGTGCAAGTTTATGAAACCCCTTTCACAACTCATCAGACATTCGCTAAACATGTAACTCAAATATTCCTTTGTGCAATCAAATTGCAGAAACATAATTTTCTTGTTACAATAACTTCTACTTCATTTTTGAGAACCTTTCGAATGATTTCAAAAGATCCAGACTTACGTCTCATCAAGTAAATATCCATATATCTACTTGAGTCATTTCTGAAGATAAATAAATCCACCACTAACAACACTTATCGGACTACACACATCAAATGTATGATCACTAATAAGTTTGTTGTTCGTTCCTTATGGCCTGTGAACGGTATTTTAGTCACTTCACTTTTCGGAGGAAAGTTGCAAGTGTCAGATGATTCAAAATCAAAAAGACTTCAAAATCCATCATAATGGAATTTTCCATGCGGGTTTCTCCAATGTGACCAAATGTAGTGCCACACTTGTGTGGTATTCTTTTAGTCTTGCGACATTTAGCGTCAGTGTTATGGATGTATCATATTACCCTCAATATTCATAACATACGTCCCATCGATGATGGAAGTATGGCCCTTATGTTATTCATAATACTTAACAACAATTGTTGTTTTTATGAACAACTCTTTTGCAACAAACATTGTGCAATGGGCTAGAGTGTATGAAACTCTAAAATGAATTATGAAAGTAAACCCAGAGGTATTGTATTATTATCAATATTCATAACATACATCTCATTCATAATGAAAGTATGGCCCTTGTGTTATTCATAACATCGAACATAAAAAGTTCTCTTATGAACAACCTTCTTGCAAGATGCCTTATGCAATGGGATAGAGTTTGTAAAACTCTAAATGAATTATGAAAATAAATACAGACGGCAATACACCGATGGAAGGTATAGTAACATTTACTATGTTCCCTGTGTATACCTTAACCTCATTTCTAGCTAGTCTTTCAGGCCATAGTAGTTCTTACATCGAGTTGCAACAGAATGCAATCGAGCGGGCATTTTTGTGATGAACTCACAATACCCAAGAATTAGTGATTAACATGTTTAACCATAATTCGCAAGAACTATATCTTTGACCAGCCTTCTATACATCAAAAACTTGTATGACATTCATACATGAGCTGGATATTCCAGTCTTCTTTCCTTTTGCCTTTATACTTCTAGCAGTTTAACTTTTAGTATTTCTCCTACTCTCAGAAGAAGCACCCAACTTAAGAGTGGCATTAGCCCCGGACTTCCTAGGCGTGTAAGTCATACTAACACCCTTTGGACACTTCCTTTCTCTTTAAGTTGTTGTTTTATTCACCTTTCATTATATGACAGGCGTTCTTCTGGATCCCTTTCCCAACAGTCAAATGCATAGTAAACACTTTTACTAATACTTGCAAACAAACATTGCTTTGTTTGTATCTGAAAATAATTTTCAGTTCCATGAATATCATATAACTATCCCAACTTTCGAAGTTTGGGTTTCATGGAAGCAAACATATTCCACTTGACCGTAACAGAATTCTAGCTTTTGGATCAAAGGACGAGAGTCACATGATCCATAGCATTAGCGGGAGGATACGGAAAGCATGCGATAGGACAAAGTCCTTCTCGGCACTTTTGAGGACAATCCTCATATTACGGTACCAATCGTAAAGTTTTAACCAGATATTTAACAGCTATTCAATTTTAACAGGGAAGGTGGAAACGCGAGCCATTATTCTACAACTATTTTGCATATAACACTTAGACAATGTTCATAATTAATTGCACTAAGAATTAAACATGTTAATTCAACAGTGCGCTCCCACTCAAATCAATATCTCTCAAAATTGATTGTGAGTGATACAAGACCCACATTTCAATTGTTCGCCATTGGTGTAACACCACTGATGACGAAAAATCTCAACCGGTAGGCCAACTTGCCAATCACATCTCTATGTGACTCTTGTTCATCTTTCGATGCGTGTGTTCCGAGCTCATGACGGTCATGCCTGAACGTCAAGACAACCAAGTGATCTCGCTGCGAGGTCTCAACTCACCCGCCTCACACTTCTCTAATCGTTCGTACCCGTGTGACACGGCGCACCCCGAAAAGATAGGTGCCGTGACGGTGCTACACTTGGGAGAACACTAACTACTTGGTATTTTAAGTGAGAGATCACCCTAATAAAAGCGACTACCGCGCAATCAAGAAGGGTGCATCATAAGGGATAAACATCTCAGGCAATTCATAATAGCATGATATGGTATAGCCCTTTCTGACGGAGAAGTCTTTCATTTCTTCGTCTTCGGCATTCGTGTCGGTGTTCACCTTCGCGAAGATTGCCACCACCTTGTCGATGCACCAGATAATATTGCTATCTCTATAGCTAACAAAATAATGCATTACAACAAGGTTGACACGCAGGTCATTAAAGTGCAATCATATGGCTCCAACCATCATGCCGAATCATGACACGCAGGTCATGTTAATCAAATTACATCATATAGTCATCTCATACATAATCGAATTAGTATGAGCACTGCTATACCACATCATATGCACATCCTGCAAAACCAAGTTAGACGCCTCTAATCGGTTTATGCAAAATTTATTTTACGTGGCTTCTAAGGTTTTGACTTAAACCGCAGCGACCAACGTTTTATCATCAAGTATGATTATTCAAGTTGCTAGATTAACATCTCGGGGTGTATGAAACACGGGATAATTAAATCTCGAGCCCCATACTAAACTTCGTCATACGCATGACCCCCGTGCAGATCATATCTGCAATGCCCTTTCATCTGCGAATTTCATCTTTCTTTTGACTACGGCAGAACCCAAAGAACTGATAGCACTTCCATGATCAATCAGGATCACGGATTGCCAGAACTTTGTCAAATTCCACCATGCTGTCTCGAGATTGAGCAAACGCAAATTCTAGGGAAGCAACAAGAACCTCGGGTAACAGATTTCATCTGTCACCCGCATAAATAATTTTCAGCAATAGATCTCATCTACTACCTAATTATATTATGCAATACCCATACATCTCCATGTATTCTAGATCGAAACCTGCATCTACGCATAGCACGGCTCTTGATGCCACTGAAGGGGAACGCGACAGAAAACAAAAAATTTCCGACCTACGCACCAGCCCAGGACCACTATGGAGACTGCATACATGGTTTGATCTTTTTCGTTACCGACTCGTAGCGCAGCGGGAAGTAGAGTCGATGACGATCGGCGGTGCAGATCCCCGCAGCTAGGATTTACAACCTCCCAACCGCGAGGATGTATACCCTCATCTGCTCCTCAGACAGCCCTCCGGGAGGCGGTCGAACAGCCCCCCGGACGGTGTCGCGGACAGCCCTTCGGGAGGACCTTCGAAACTCGAACGGTCACTCGGACAGCCCTTCGGGAGGACCTTCGAAACTCGGACGGTCACACGGACAGCCCTTCGGGAGGCACTCACGAACTAAGACCGAAACTACGATCTCTCTACAGAGTTGCACACATACGGTGTCATCTATCCGGCAGGGCTTCGCCGTCCAGAACTAGTTCCTGCCGGAACCCAGACAGCCTTACGGCTCTACGAAACTCTTTTCGTGGGAGGGAGAGAAGAAGCCAGATAATGCATGGCATGTGTATGAGAGCAAGGGATGAGTGTGGAGGGCTGCCCCTCCACCTCTATTTATAGGAAATCCCAAGGGGGTAGGGTAGTTTCACAAAAAACCCAAAATGCACATGAATGAAGTCCTTCCACAAGGACCTAGGAGTGAAACCAAGGAACAAGAGGGTCCCCAAGGGGGGATACCCCATGTGGCCGGCCACACCCCCATGAGGGGCCCAAAAAATGGCTCCTATCCATCCATGTCATCCCCAAGATCTTTTGGAGCAAAGCCCCAAAAGGTGGCTTTCCATAAAGTAACCATAAAGCTGATTTTCACTATTCACGACGACATTTTTCAGCGTCTGATCGAACTGAAAATATTTATGTGGGCTAAGAACATTTCCAGTACCCACTAAAATGATTTTCAACGCGTTCCGAAACAATTCCGGTTTTAGTGATTTTCATCTGCGAAACGCATCTGAAGTGGCTCCGGCAGCTCCGGAACATTTCCGGTTTTTATCTCAGAAAATTCCAAAAAGCTTCCAGAATGATTCTGGCATCCTCCAAGAATTATCAGGCATGTGCCGAAACCAATTTGACTTAATGGTGTATCCCGAAACAACTTTTCGGTATCATCGAAACTTATCCGATGACCTCTCTCTGCGGTACGATTCCGCTGTCCGAAACTTTTCGGTGTCCGAAACTTTTTCGGTGATTTTCTCTCAGACTCCCTGTCTAGTATTCAGCAGATAGATGACCCTTAAGCGTGTGACCCTATAGGTTCGGTGAAGTATAGACATGACCCGGAACCCCTTCCGATCAATGATCAACATCGGAGCCGTGGACACCCATATTGACCCCTATACCCACACGAATAAATATTCGAGTGAACCTCCAGTTGCCGTGTGCTATTCCTGTTGCTTCGCGATATGTTACAAATACCCGAGGTGAGACATGTTGGCATTCCCGTGGATCAACAACTTGTCCACTATGCTAGTTACCTCGTTACCGGTATTGTTCTCTTTTCTCGTTATCGTGTTCCGGCATCCCCGTGATCAAATCACAAAGTGTCTGGCCAGACGATGATGGATACCGTAACACCGAGAGGGCCCAGAGATATCTCTCCATCGTCGGAGGAGCAAATCCCAATCTTGAGCTATCAAGTTACTTGACACACTTTTCCATGAACCCGTAAGCCGCCGTAATAGCCACCCATTTACGGATGACGTTTAACAAACCCCAAAGTTCATGAAGCAAGCATGAAGAAACTCGATACTCTCATGGTCTAAGGAATCATGCAAACGTTAACCATCTCTGTGTTATGTACCAATAAACTTGTGACGAATGAATCTCATAGCATAACATCAATCCGGGTCGACTCAACACAAATGTTCTCTTAACATTGTGCCCTCAAAGTTGCTGGCATAGACATGCCCATGACCAGGAAAACAAAATCATCATGCAACACTTGAGCTAGTCTTAGAGGCCAGACTAGGAATACTTCTTACCGTTTATTATTCCACACGTGCATTTGAGTCTTCCTCCGAGCCTCGTTGATATTGCAGACTCGAGAATCATTGCAGTTATAGCATGGAACATAAACATAATTTTGAACTCGGAGATAAATAATATCATTTATTATTGCCTCTAGGGCATATCTCCTACAAGATTAGCGACTAACAGAAAAGGAAGGAAGCTGTCGAGGCCATGAAGCACCCAAAGTTTTTGTGCAGTTCCACCAAAATCGAGCATCCCTGTTGGCACATATATTGAGAGAGTGAGATTACTTTAATAATGGGACTAGTTGATGAAACATACACTAACAAATAGAAGCATCCTCATTATCTTAATGGGTAAAGTTAGCAACAAAGTAGTCTTGCTTAAAGAGAGGTATTAGTTTATTTAATCAGTGCCAATTAGCTCAACACTCAAAGCATTGCCATGTATCATAGGTTGCAAAACTTTAACGTGCAAAGATAAAGGAGTTTCTCATGATAGTAGCACGATACAAATAGAGATGACATCAAACTAATATGGATGAAGGCCTTAGGCCCGTACGAACCTGAGGAAAAAAAGCTTATTCATGTAGTCCCATAAGAGATAATAAAGCACTCACTGGAATCACTCGATAGTATATATTTTTGTGCACTTCAAATGTATGGTTGAAATCACTCTTGTTTACCAGTGCTGAGATTATATCGAAAGATTATCAAGAACTTCCAGCAGAGTTAAAGCACTGGCTGGGATACAGTTCATTGTATTATCTTGTGTAGTTGCACTAAAATGTATGATTGGCATAACATGATCCCTGTTTGCACAAGTAGGAACAAGGTGAAACCTTCATTAGCTTAGTGAGAAAGGATAGAAAGACATTAGCATATTACTCTAACAGTAGCATCAAATTCATGATGGATAGTACACAAAACATTGCCTCATTGAACCAATGGCAATAAATTGACATGCAAAACAATAGCACTATTATGTCATGACACTAATAATATTCCCTCCCTGCTCCACCACATGATTCACCTCCATAGACAAACATACACACGTACATGATTCAGCATAGGGTGCTACTAAAGATTTGTTTAACTCCGATAGGAAAATTAGGCAGCAACAAATTAGTGGTACTTAAGTACTCCTAATTAATTAAGTGAGACGACAGAAGTGGAAGGACTCCTTGGAGGATCGTCTCACATGTAAGGTAGTTGTTGCCGGAGCCCTTGAATGGCCTCGACTGAGGCCTCTGGCTTCAGCAAGATCACCTTGGCACTGTTTATTCTTCTTCTTCCTCTTCATGCTCTGTTTCTCATTCTCCTCACCAGTTGGTGAAACCAAGTACATGATTAGCCTGGTATTTTAGAATTGGTTTTGTCAGTGAGGGAGTACAAGTGTACTAGTAAAAAATAGCATTATTTTGTCATGGCAGTCGCAAAATAGAGATGAACACATGCATTAAATATCATTCTTACCTAAAGGAAGGTTATGGTGCCAATATGGATGATGAGGATTGGAACACATATCTCCCTTTGTGTAGTTCCACCGAAATGAACCAACTGTTCCATTCTGACATTCCAGTTAAACAACACAAAAGTCACTTCTTTTAAGAAGAGTTTTGTGCAGTGCACCAAAAGGTCACAACAGCAACCAGGTGAAATGGATATCCCTGTTTGCACAACAAGATACAGAGGAAACAGTCAGAGTCTCAAACAATTATAGGCAAAAACATTTGGCTAAACTTGTCATGGCTTATAACAGTGGCATGGCTTCATTTTTACCAGGGGCATTAGATTAAGAACAACTAAATATTTGGTATAAGGGCATGGGACAGTGGGTGCACCAGCAGTCCAGCACAATGTACCTAAACAGGGGCATAAAGTGGTGTTTCATAGTTTGTTGCCCCGAGAAACAAACATCCAAGAAACATATCTGGGTTGGTCCCATTTTTGTTCACTCTAGCCACCTACTCCTATGTGTGGATAGCAAATCTAGTCCTGGTCATACCACCGTGTACAGCGTTACCCCTATATTTCCCTTTTCGGCCAAGAAACCGGTTGGATGACCAGTCTGTACTACTTTCACCCCCTTTCCTTCCTGTTTGTACCAAGTTCGATGTACTACATACTAAATTCCCCCACCCCCACTTTATATCTTGTTTGAACCAAGTACAAGATTCGACTCCATGAAGTGGCTTTACCTCTAACAATAGAAGAAAAAAATAGGTGACATTGGACCATCCGATCGAGAGGGGCTGAGAGGTAGAAAATGATGCACATGCCGCGACGTAGCGAGTTGGGGAAGTAGAGCTAAGGCGGTTTCAAAGGAAGATATAATTGAAGGTCGTCGGGATGTGGATAGGTGGGCGGCGGGAGGCCGGATCCTCCCACACTAGGGCAACGACGAAGGGATCAGAGGACCTCCCGTGCCGGCGCTCGGCCAGAGATAACGGCGCGGCCGGCAGTGGGTCTCCTCCCTTGCTGTCGACGATGGCCTAAACGCTGCCCCTCGTCCCCTTCACCGGCGGAGGGGGATACGTCCGAATCTGTAACCAGCGGGATAGAAAGACAGTGTTTTTTGAAGGGAGAAAGACAGTGTTACCACCCCTATCTTGTTTAGATCTGGAGAGGATGAGAGTGTGTGAATAGAGCAACCCTAGAAAGCAAGCGCGAAGGCTCCGTCCTATATATACGTAGTGGGGTAGTTTTCCTTTTTCACTCCATCAAAACAATCGTTTAAAATAGTGTACTACGTGCCAGGTCGCCGCATTTTTAGTTTTTGATTGTTTTTTGAGATAGCTACCCGCTTGTTCCAAGTGGTGTTATAGTGTGCCAGGCCGCACTTTTTTTTGAGGGTGCTAGGTCGCACTTTGTATCGTTCAAGTCTGGTACAAGTCCCTCCATTAAATGAACAACCACCCCCTCGTAAAAATTGTGAACAACCCACGGCTAAAATTATCGGAAACGTGGGTTGCCCCAACATGCATTATTATTTATATTTTCTACTCCCTCCGTTCCTAAATATAAGTCTTTTTTATTAGCCACACCTAAGACAAGAATTTTTTTATTAGCAGTGAACCCCACATGTCATAGACACAAAAAGTGTGGTAAGATTCCCATAGGCAAAGCCAAAGTGTGTCTAACAATTTGAGCAACTCAAGTTAGGCAAGTGTGGCAAGTGTGGGAAAAATAATGTGGAAACATAAGACAAACATAGTCACAATCCAAACAGCCCCGTAATTTTTTGTGACATGCATGAAAATTTGGTTAGTTAAATTTATAGTCAAAATTTGGCAAGGTGCATCAAATCAACACATGCAAGTATCAAAAGGGAGGTCACGGCATGCATGCATGCGTTGTACTCCCTCCGTTTCCAAATATAAGTCTTTTTAGAGATTGGAACAAGTGACTACATACGAAGCAAAATATGTCTACATACATCCGTATGTAGTACTCCATTTGAAATGTGTAAAAAGACTTATATCGAGTGTAGTGTTTTGATGTGTCGCGTCAACTCGTACAAGACCGAGAAGTTTGATTACTACAACGCCCCCTCCCTCGCGCATGAGCGTGGTGGCTGGCAGGACTAGTAGGAGCTTTCGCTACACGCTTCTTGACGGCGGCGAACTTGCGGATGGAGTTGACCATCATGTCGTCCATGCGAGAGGCGAAGCCGGCGTCGGCGAGGGCTACGACTATTGGAAATATGCCCTAGAGGCAATAATAAAATGGTTATTATTATATTTCCTTGTTCATGATAATTGTCTATTGTTCATGCTATAATTGTGTTATCCGGAAATCGTAATACACGTGTGAACACATAGACCATAACATGTCCCTAGTGAGCCTCTAGTTGACTGGCTCATTGATCAATAGATGGTTACGGTTTCCTGACCATGGACATTGGATGTCATTGATAACGGGATCACATCATTAGGAGAATGATGTGATGGACAAGACCCAATCCTAAGCATAGCACTAGATCGTGTAGTTCGTTTGCTAAAGCTTTTCTAATGTCAAGTATCATTTCCTTAGACCATGAGATTGTGCAACTCCCGGATACCGTAGGAATACTTTGGGTGTACCAAACATCACAACATAACTGGGTGGCTATAAAGGTGCACTACAGGTATCTCCGAAAGTGTCTGTTGGGTTGGCACGGATCGAGACTGGGATTTGTCACTCCGTATGATGGAGAGGTATCTCTGGGCCCACTCGGTAATGCATCATCATAATGAGCTCAATATGTGACTAAGTAGTTAGTCATGGGATCATGCATTACGGAACGAGTAAAGTGACTTGCCGGTAACGAGATTGAACGAGGTATTGGGATACCGACGATCGAATCTCGGGCAAGTAACGTACCGATTGACGAAGGGAATTGTATACGGGATTGCTTGAATCCTCGACATCGTGGTTCATTCAATGAGATCATCGTGGAACATGTGGGAGCCAACATGGGTATCCAGATCCTGCTGTTGGTTATTGGCTAGAGAGCGGTCTCGGTCATGTCTGCATGATTCCCGAACCCGTAGGGTCTACACACTTAAGGTTTGATGACGCTAGGGTTATAAGGAAGATTTGTATGTGATTACCAAATATTGTTCGGAGTCCTAGATGAGATCCCAGACGTCACGAGGAGTTCCGGAATGGTCCGGAGGTGAAGATTTATATATGGGAAGTCATCATACGGTCACTGAAAATATTCGGGGGTATACCGGTATTGTACCGGGACCACCAGAGGGGTTCCGGGGGTCCACCGGGAGGGTCCACCTGCCCCGGAGGGCCTTATGGGCTGTAGGTGGAAGGGAACCAGCCCCTAAGTGGGCTGGACGCCATCCCCCCTAGGGCCCATGCGCCTAGGGTTGGGGGGGGGAACCCTAAAGGGGGCGCCCCCCTTGCTTGGGGGGCAAGCCCCCTCCCCCTTGGCCGCCCCCCCTCTAGATCTCATCTAGAGGGGCCAGCCCCCTTCCCCCTTCTCCCTATAAATAGAGGGGTGGAGGGAGGGCTGCAGCAACACATCCAAGGCGCAGCCCCTCCCTTCCCCAACACCTCTCCTCCTCCGCGTGAGCTTGGCGAAGCCCTGCCGGAGAACTGCCACTCCATCACCACCACGCCATCGTGCTGCTGTGTGAGCCCTCTTCCTCAACCTCTCCCTCCTCCTTGCTGGATCAAGGTGCGGGAAACGTCATCGGGCTGCACGTGTGTTGAACGTGGAGGTGCCGTTGTTCGGCGCTAGGATCGGAATCCACCGCGATCTGAATCGCTACGAGTACGACTCCCTCATCCGCGTTATTGCAACGCTTCCGCCTCGCGATCTTCAAAGGTATGAAGATGCAGTCCTCTCTCTCGTTGCTAGTAAACTCCATAGATTGATCTTGGTGATGCGTAGAATTTTTTTAATTTCTGCAACGATCCCCAACAGTGGCATCATGAGCTAGGTCTATGCGTAGTTTCTATGCACGAGTAGAACACAAGTTGGTGTGGGCGTCGATTTTGTCAATTTACTTGCCGTTACTAGTCTTATCTTGATTCGAGGGCATCGTGGGATGAAGCGGCCCGGACCGACCTTACACGTACACTTACGTGAGACAGGTTCCACCGACTGACATGCACTAGTTGCATAAGGTGGCTAGCGGGTGTCTGTCTCTCCCACTTTAGTCGGATCAGATTCGATGAAAAGGGTCCTTATGAAGGGTAAATAGAAATTGCCATATCACGTTGTGGTTTTGGCGTAGGTAAGAAACGTTCTTACTAGAAACCTATAGCAGCCACGTAAAAATTTGCAACAACGATTAGAGGACGTCTAACTTGTTTTTGCAGCATGTGTCATGTGATGTGATATGGCCAGAAGAATGTGATGAATGATATATGTGATGTATGAGATTGATCATGTTCTTGTAATAGGAATCACGACTTGCATGTCGATGAGTATGACAACCGGCAGGAGCCATAGGAGTTGTCTTAATTTATTTATGACCTGCGTGTCAACCGAAACGTCATGTAATTACTTTACTTTATTGCTAACCGTTAGCCATAGTAGTAGAAGTAATAGTTGGCGAGACAACTTCATGAAGACATAATGATGGAGATCATGGTGTCATGCCGGTGACGATGATGATCATGGCGCCCCGAAGATGGAGATCAAAAGGAGCAAAATGATATTGGCCATATCATGTCACTATTTGATTGCTTGTGATGTTTATCATGTTTTTACATCTTATTTGCTTAGAACGACGGTAGCATAAATAAGATGATCCCTTGCTAAAATTTCAAGAAAGTGTTTCCCCTAACTGTGCACCGTTGCGAAGGTTCGTTGTTCCGAAGCACCACGTGATGATCGGGTGTGATAGGTTCTAACGTTCGCATACAACGGGTGTAAGCCAGATTTACACACGCAATACACTTAGGTTGACTTGACGAGCCTAGCATGTACACACATGGCCTCAGAACACAAGAGACCGAAGGGTCGAACATGAGTCGTATAGCAGATACGATCAACATGAAGATGTTCACCGATGATGACTAGTCCGTCTCACGTGATGATCGGACACAGCCTAGTTGACTCGGATCATGTATCACTTAGATGACTAGAGGGATGTCTGCCTAAGTGGGAGTTCATTAATAATTTGATTAGATGAACTTAATTATCATGAACTTAGTCTAAAATCTTTACAATATTCTTCTAGATCAAATGGCCCACGCTAATGTCAACCTCAACTTCAACGCGTTCCTAGAGAAAACCAAGCTGAAAGACGATGGTAGCAACTATACGGACTGGGTCCGGAACTTGAGGATCATCCTCATAGCTGCCAAGAAAGCATATGTCCTTGAAGAACCGCTAGGTGAAGCACCCGTCCCAGCAAACCAAGACGTTATGAACGCTTGGCAAACACGTGTTGATGATTACTCCCTGGTTCAGTGCGGGATGCTTTACAGCTTAGAACCGGGGCTCCAAAAGCGTTTCAAGCAGCACGGAGCATATGAAATGTTCCAAGAGCTGAAAATGGTTTTCCAAGCTCATGCCCGGGTTGAGAGATATGAAGTTTCCGACAAGTTCTACAGTTGTAAGATGGAGGAGAATAGTTCTGTCGGCGAGCACATACTCAAAATGTCTGGGTTGCACAACCGCTTATCTCAGCTGGGAGTTAATCTCCCGGATGATGCGGTCGTTGACAGAATCCTTCAGTCGCTCCCACCTAGCTACAAGAGCTTTGTGATGAACTTCAATATGCAGGGGATGGAAAAGACCATTCCTGAGGTATATTCAATGCTGAAATCAGCGGAGGTGGAGATCAAAAAGGAACATCAAGTGTTGATGGTGAATAAAACCACTAAGTTCAAGAAAGGCAAGGGTAAGAAGAACTTCAAGAAAGTCGGCAAGGGAGTTGCCGCACCCGGTAAGCAAGCTGCCGGGAAGAAGACAAAGAATGGACCCAAGCCTGAGACTGAGTGCTTTTATTGCAAGGGAAACGATCACTGGAAGCGGAACTGCCCCAAGTACTTAGCGGATAAGAAGGCCGGCAATACCAAAGGTATATGTGATATACATGTTATTGATGTGTACCTAACCAGCGCTCGTAGTAGCTCCTGGGTATTTGATACCGGTGCGGTTGCTCATATTTGTAACTCAAAGCAGGAGCTGCGGAATAAGCGGAGACTGGCGAAGGACGATCTGACGATGCGCGTCGGGAATGGTTCCAAGGTCGATGTGATCGCCGTCAGCACGCTACCTCTACATTTACCTACGGGATTAGTTTTAAACCTCAATAATTGTTATTTAGTGCCAGCTTTGAGCATGAACATTGTATCTGGATCTCGTTTGATGCGAGATGGCTACTCATTTAAATCCGAGAATAATGGTTGTTCTATTTATATGAGAGATATGTTTTATGGTCATGCCCCGCTGGTCAATGGTTTATTCTTAATGAATCTTGAATGTGATGTTACACATATTTATAGTGTGAATGCCAAGAAATGTAAGGTTGATAATGATAGTCCCACATACTTGTGGCACTGCCGCCTTGGTCACATTGGTGTCAAACGCATGAAGAAACTCCATGCAGATGGACTTTTGGAGTCTCTTGATTATGAATCATTTGACACGTGCGAACCATGCCTTATGGGCAAAATGACCAAGACTCCGTTCTCCGGAACAATGGAGTGAGCAACCAACTTATTGGAAATCATACATACTGATGTGTGCGGTCCAATGAGCGTTGAGGCTCGCGGTGGCTATCGTTATGTTCCCACCCTCACTGATGACTTGAGTAGATATGGGTATGTCTACTTAATGAAACACAAGTCTGAGACCTTTGAAAAGTTCAAGGAATTTCAGAGTGAGGTTGAGAATCAACGTGACAGGAAAATAAAGTTCTTACGATCAGATCGTGGAGGGGAATATTTGAGTCACAAATTTGGCACACACTTAAGGAAATGTGGAATTGTTTCACAACTCACGCCGCCTGGAACACCTCAGCGTAATGGTGTGTCCGAACGTCGTAATCGCACTCTATTGGATATGGTGCGATCTATGATGTCTCTTACCGATCTACCGCTATCATTTTGGGGTTATGCTTTAGAGACTGCCGCATTCACTTTAAATAGGGCTCCATCGAAATCCGTTGAGACGACACCGTATGAATTATGGTTTGGACAGAAACCTAAGCTGTCGTTTCTTAAAGTTTGGGGATGCGATGCTTAAGTCAAGAAACTTCAACCTGAAAAGCTCGAACCCAAGTCAAAAAAATGCGTCTTCATAGGATACCCTAAGGAAACCATTGGGTATACCTTCTACCTCAGATCCGAAGGCAAGATCTTCGTTGCCAAGAACTGGTCCTTTCTGGAGAAAGAGTTTCTCTCGAAAGAAGTAAGTGGGAGGAAAGTGGAACTTGATGAGATGACCCCTCTCGAACCAGAAAGTAGCACAGCACAAGAAAATGTTTCTGTGGTGCCTGCACCGACTAGAGAGGAAGTTAATGATGACGATCATGATCAAGTTACCACTGAACTTCGTAGGTCCACAAGGACACGTTCCGCACCAGAGTGGTACGGCAACCCTGTCATGGAAATCATGTTGTTGGACAACAGTGAACCTTCGAACTATGAAGAAGTAATGGCGGGCCCAAATTCCAACAAATGGCTTGAAGCCATGCAATCCGAGATAGGATCCATGTATGAAACCAAAGTATGGACTTTGACAGACTTGCCCGATGATCGGCGAGCGATAGAAAATAAATGGATCTTTAAGAAGAAGACGGACGCGGATGGAAATGTTACCATCTATAAAGCTCGACTTGTCGCTAAGGGTTATCGACAAGTTCAAGGAGTTGACTACGATGAGACCTTCTCACCCGTAGCGAAGCTGAAATCCGTCTGAATCATGTTAGCAATTGCCGCATTCTATGATTATGAGATATGGCAAATGGACGTCAAAACGGCATTCCTTAACGGCTTCCTTAAGGAAGAATTGTATATGATGCAGCCGGAAGGTTTTGTCGATCCTAAGAATGATGACAAGGTATGCAAGCTCCAGCGCTCAATCTATGGGCTGGTGCAGGCATCTCGTAGTTGGAACATTCGCTTTGATGAGATGATCAAAGCATTTGGGTTTACACAGACTTATGGAGAAGCCTGTGTTTACAAGAAAGTGAGTGGGAGCTTCGTAGCATTTCTCATATTATATGTTGTTGACATACTATTGATGGGAAATGATATAGAATTCTTGGAAAGCATAAAGGCCTACTTGAATAAGTGTGTTTCAATGAAGGACCTTGGAGAAGCTGCTTACATATTAGGCATCAAGATCTATAGAGATAGATCGAGATGCCTCATAGGTCTTTCACAAAGCACATACCTTGACAAGATATTGAAGAAGTTCAATATGGATCAGTCCAAGAAGGGGTTCTTGCCTGTATCGCAAGGTGTGAGATTGAGCACGGCTCAATGCCCGACCACGGCAAAAGATAGAGAAAAGATGAGTGTCATCCCCTATGCCTCGGCCATAGGGCCTATTATGTATGCCATGCTGTGTACCAGACCTGAAGTAAACCTTGCCGTAAGTTTGGTAGGAAGGTACCAAAGTAATCCCGACATGGAACACTGGACAGCGGTCAAGAACATCCCGAAGTACCTGAAAAGGACTAAGGATATGTTTCTCGTTTATGGAGGTGACGAAGAGCTCGTCGTAAAGGGTTACGTCGATGCTAGCTTCGACACAGATCTGGATGACTCTAAGTCACAAACCGGATATGTGTATATTTTGAATGGTGGGGCAGTCAGCTGGTGCAGTTGCAAGGAAAGCGTCGTGGCGGGATCTACATGTGAAGCGGAGTACATGGCAGCCTCGGAGGCAGCACATGAAGCAATTTGGATGAAGGAGTTCATTGCCGACCTAGGAGTTATTCCCAATGCATCGGGGCCGATGACTCTCTTCTGTGACAACACTGGAGCTATTGCCCTTGCCAAGGAGCCCAGGTTTCACAAGAAGACCAGGCACATCAAGCGTCGCTTCAACTCCATTCGTGAAAATGTTCAAAATGGAGACATAGATATTTGTAAAGTGCATACGGATTTGAATGTCGCAGATCCATTGACTAAACCTCTTCCACGGATGAAACATGATCAACACCAGAACTCTATGGGTGTACGATTCATCACAATGTAACTAGATTATTGACTCTAGTGCAAGTGGGAGACTGTTGGAAATATGCCCTAGAGGCAATAATAAAATGGTTATTATTATATTTCCTTGTTCATGATAATTGTCTATTGTTCATGCTATAATTGTGTTATCCGGAAATCGTAATACACGTGTGAACACATAGACCATAACATGTCCCTAGTGAGCCTCTAGTTGACTGGCTCGTTGATCAATAGATGGTTACGGTTTCCTGACCATGGACATTGGATGTCATTGATAACGGGATCACATCATTAGGAGAATGATGTGATGGACAAGACCCAATCCTAAGCATAGCACTAGATCGTGTAGTTCATTTGCTAAAGCATTTCTAATGTCAAGTATCATTTCCTTAGACCATGAGATTGTGAAACTCCCGGATACCGTAGGAATGCTTTGGGTGTACCAAACGTCACAACGTAATTGGGTGGCTATAAAGGTGCACTACAGGTATCTCCGAAAGTGTCTGTTGGGTTGGCACGGATCGAGACTGGGATTTGTCACTCCGTATGACAAAGAGGTATCTCTGGGCCCACTCGGTAATGCATCATCATAATGAGCACAATATGTGACTAAGTAGTTAGCCACGGGATCATGCATTACGGAATGAGTAAAATGACTTGCCGGTAACGAGATTGAACGAGGTATTGGGATACCGACGATCGAATCTCGGGCAAGTAACGTACCGATTGACGAAGGGAATTGTATACGGGATTGCTTGGATCCTCGACATCGTGGTTCATCCGATGAGATCATCGTGGAACATGTGGGAGCCAACATGGGTATCCAGATCCCGCTGTTGGTTATTGGCTAGAGAGCGGTCTCGGTCATGTCCGCATGATTCCCGAACCCGTAGGGTCTACACACTTAAGGTTCGATGACGCTAGGGTTATAAGGAAGATTTGTATGTGATTACCGAATGTTGTTCGGAGTCCCGGATGAGATCCCGGACGTCACGAGGAGTTCCGGAATGGTCTGGAGGTGAAGATTTATATATGGGAAGCCATCATACGGTCACCGGAAATATTCGGGGGTATACCGGTATTGTACCGGGACCACCGGAGGGGTTCCGGGGGTCCACTGGGAGGGTCCACCTGCCCCAGAGGGCCTTATGGGCTGTAGGTGGAAGGGAACCAGCCCCTAAGTGGGCTGGGCGCCATCCCCCCTAGGGCCCATGCGCCTAGGGTTGGGGGGAACCCTAAAGGGGGCGCCCCCTTGCTTGGGGGGCAAGCCCCCTCCCCCTTGGCCGCCGCCACCCTCTAGATCTCATCTAGAGGGACCGGCCCCCCTCCCCCTTCTCCCTATAAATAGAGGGGTGGAGGGAGGGCTGCAGCAACACATCCAAGGCGCAGCCCCTCCCCTCCCCAACACATCTCCTCCTCCGCGTGAGCTTGGCGAAGCCCTGCCGGAGAACTGCCACTCCATCACCACCACGCCGTCGTGCTGCTGTTGGAGACCTCTTCCTCAACCTCTCCCTCCTCCTTGCTGGATCAAGGCGCGGGAGACGTCACCGGGCTACACGTGTGTTGAACGCAGAGGCGCCGTTGTTCGGCGATAGGATCGGAATCCACCGCGATCTGAATCGCTACGAGTACGACTCCCTCATCCGCGTTATTGCAACGCTTCCGCCTCGCGATCTTCAAATGTATGAAGATGCACTCCTCTCTCTCATTGCTAGTAAACTCCATAGATTGATCTTGGTGATGCGTAGAATTTTTTTAATTTCTGCAACGATCCCCAACAACGACGCCGGCGGTCGCCAGCACTGTCTGGAAATGCTGCACGGTGCGGGGCCGCAGGCCGGCACCTTGGATGATTTGGCACAGCCGACTGCCGCTCGCGACCATCGCCTCCATAGGTGCTTCTGGCTTCTGGTCACTTGGTCTTGGATTGGAGTGAGCAGTGTTGCGCAGTGATTGAGAAAGAACATTTATTGTCAATCTAACCCTGCCATCCATACACCTCTTTGGTTTAGAGTTAGTTCAGGGTTAGAATCTAACTCTAACCTCTAACTGAGTTAGTAGAGTTCTCCTCGTCTCGGTTCATCGCCATCATACTTTCCCCATTTCTGTGTTTTCAGTATCCTGCTAATCAAAGAGGCCCTTAGACTGGTTTAGGTCCAGTAGTTTTTTTATAAACGTGTTATGTCCAAAATTAATGAACGTGCTCCGGTTTCTACGAAAATAATCTGGTTTCATGTAGTAATTCATTCATTCATTTATTTATTCTTATGCGGGGGGTTTGCATGTAATTCGTGAGGTCTGAAATGTAAAGTACCCCGACATATGCTCCGAGTCGTGCATGCACTACGACCCAGATGCTCTATGTCCCACATGTCGGCGAAAGGGTGCACGTGGAAATAGCCTAGGAGTACATATAGGAGGATAAATGCGTGAAAAAATATGTACGGTGAAGCGTAGCTGCGGTTCGAAAAGGAGACCTAAAGTGATGACAGGTATAGGTCGCATGCACCCAACTAGTGGTAGTACTAT
This sequence comes from Triticum aestivum, assembly GCF_018294505.1. NCBI lineage: Eukaryota > Viridiplantae > Streptophyta > Magnoliopsida > Poales > Poaceae > Triticum > Triticum aestivum. The sequence goes on along the minus strand of NC_057802.1, from coordinate 84,888,260 downwards.
ACATACGAATGCTTTTTCCCTAAAAAAAGAGGTACGAGTGCTCAGTACTCCTATTCTATCAACGCGAGTCCCATCTGACAACAGCGTCTGTGCTACAGCTAGCTCTTCTCCCTCATTTCTCTCTTCTAATTCTAAACTCAGCCGACGCCCGGTGGGCGGGGTGGGGATTTGCCGATGGTCGGTTTGCTCAACTGCGACCCCACCTCACAGTGAAAATGTTACTACTGGAATAAAAATGCCATATACTACTATACTAATAAAACATTAAGGCCACGAGGCGATGCAGTGCTAGTTACAGGAGGCAAGAAGAAGAGATGCATCCATCGACGACGTCCACCTCCTCGACTCAGGGCACCGGCCCACCGAACGGCGACTAAGTAGCAGCAGCTTTCGTGGCCAGGTCGACGTGCTTCTGAACACTGGCATCCAAAGATTCCAGCCGCTGGAAGAAGGCCAACGTCTTTCTGTCCTCGCTGGCCTTGTAGTGGCCTATGTAGACGATTTCCTTGTAGACGTGGATGTGTAGTTCGACGGTTTCTTGCATGGCGAGGCGCTGCGCGACGAGCACGGCCTCGAGGTGCACATTCTTCATCGCGACCTCCGGCAACTGCAGGGCCACCAGGGCTTGAAAGAGTTCATCACCATGGAGGCCAATGAGGGTGGCAGGCAATGAGGAGCCTGGGCGCGCGGGCTAGAGTAGTATGACAAGGTCGTCTGCGCGCTTCTTGACGTCGGTGAACTTGCGGATGGAGTTGACCATCATGTCGTCCATGCGAGAGGCGAAGCCGGCATCGGCGAGGGCTACGATGCCGGCGGTTGCCAGCACCATCTGGAAACGCTGCGCGGTGCGGGGCCACAGGCCGGCGCCTTGGATGATTTGGCACAGCCGATTGCCGCTCGCGTCCATCGCCTTCATAGGTGCTTCTGGCTTCTAGTCACTTGGTCTTGGATTGGAGTGAGCAGTGTTGCGCAGAGACTAAGGAGTAGATGGATTGGAGTGGTGGGGTGCCTTTATATGAGAATCCAAACTCTGTTGCATTCACATCGTGCTGGCTCTATTCTGCTTCTCCAATTAATTCTCTCTGCATGTAGAGTAATTTGAGGATGCATCATTGACCGTTCAACGTCTCGGGAACCGCTACCCTCTCCCTCCTTGGCATTCAAGCACATATGGAGGCGACTGCCGCTCGCGTCTATCGCGTGTCAGGAGACGTTCCCGTCGACGATGAGGTGCCTATGGTGACTTCGTAAATTTCAAGATGATAGTACTAGTATACTCAATATTGTGCACCGCGACCAAGGCCGAGAGGAAAATGAGAGAACTACGTATTTATTTACGGTGTAGATTCACTCATTTTGCTCCATATGTACTCCGTCTCAGTGTAGTCTAGTCACTTGTTGAAATCTCTAGAAAGGCAAATACTCCTTTCTGATTTACAGGGCTATACTAGCAAGTACTTACTACAATAGTGGGCTCACATAGCAATTTTGTCTCATGCAAGAGCCTGGCTATATGCGTGCTCCAAGGTTCGCAACTGCCACGTTCGGGTTGCACTTGGCTCTTCGCCTCTTCGAGAAGACGAACAATGATGTTACTGCTACTGCTTCTACAGTATCGAATCCACTGCTGCATGTCCGTCCACCACGAGCGGGAGGGATAGCTTGTTGTAGTACTATATAAGCAAAAGCCAGTCCTCGTCTGTGAGCCACCGCGCGCATGGGCGAGGGAGAAGGCGTGTAGTAGTAAAATCAAGCTTCTCCTCGTTGTACGAGTTGACGTGACACATCATAGTACTGGCCCCACATGGTTGCCTCTAAACTTGGCTGAAAGACCCGCAGTGTACAATACTCTATTTGCTGCAACCTCTAACATTTACCCCACCACAAATTAAAATATATATTCCTGTCTTGACCAGATGAGCGTGCAAACTAGAATCACCAGGATGACAGGTAGGGCCAGAAGATAATTTTAATCACAAAATATAGCATGGAGCCGACCCTAACGATTTTAAGCTTACATGCACGGTACACGCTATCCTAGACTACTCTACACATGAAACTGCCACACGAGCATCCGGGCTGCGCTTGGCTCTTCGCCTCTTCGGGAAGTCGAACAAAATGATGGAGTACTACTGCAGTGGAGGAGTACTACAGTATGCTTCTGGCCATCTGACACCGATTGAACTGCTGCATGTCCACCGCGTACGGGAGGGAGAGCGTGTAGCGAACGAAAGCTTCTCCTAGTCCTGCCAGCCACCACGCTCATGGGCGAGGGAGGGACGCAACTTCATTGACTTACTGCTCCTGCCTTTGCGTCCATGACAGGTGGGCCCAACAGGTCGGTGGCCCACCTGTCATGCAGCCAAAGGCAGGTGCGGTTAAGGCAGAGGGCGTTGTAGTAATCAAACTTCTCGGTCTTGTACGAGTTGACGCGACACATCAAAGCACTGCACTCGATATATTTCAATAATTTGCGTTTACCGATGCATTAATTACAACGCATGCATGCATGCCGTGACTCTCCTTTTGATACTTGCATGTGTTGATTTAATGCACCTTGAAGTAGTATGAATATGTGACGGTAAAGCTTTGTAATGCCCCGGCCCTAATAAAGCGAGAGATGGTTGTGCACGAGGAGGGCGAGATCATGCAGACGGAACAGGACCCGACGATGGAGCTCTCTATGGTCTCGATGGACCTCACTTTGCTCCACTGCCCCTTGTGCCTCCGCCCCTTGAAGCCTCCAGTGTATGAGGTTCGAATACACCTCGTCCGTTCGGCTGATCGAGCAAGGTGCATGTTTCTGGATTGATGTGTTGTTCGATTGATTTGTGCAGTGCAAGGGAGGGCACCTGTCTTGCGCGGACTGCCGCGTCGAGCACCCCGGGAACTAGCGGCAGTGCCAGAAGTGCAAGCGCGGCGGTGGCTTCAACGTGCGGAACACGGCGGTGGACGCCGTCCTCTCCTCGGTGAGGGTGGAGTGCCCGCATGAAGGCTGTGGGCTCTACGTCACTTACCACAAGCTCGACGATCACCAGAGCATGTGTCCGCTCGCGCCCTGCAAATGCCCCATGCCCGTCTGCGGCTACGAAGGCCCGCCACCGTGGCTCTCCCACCACATCAACACCGTGCATCCCATGCCCGTGCACAGGATCCCGTACGGCAAGGGGCTCCAGCTGCAAGTGCCACTGTTGGAGCCACAACTCTTGCTGTTCGCGAAGGAGGACGGCCGCGTGTTTTTCTTGGTCGGCGGCGTGCTCGACATCGGCGCGCCTATCACCATGTCAGTCGTCTGCATCAGAGCGGGGGCGTCCCCACTGCCGCACTACGTGGCCAAGCTGTGGGCGAACGGCCCGCCGGGGGAGCCCAAAGGCAGGACCGACACCGTCAAGGTGGAAATGGAGGTGACAAGCACCAGGGATCCCGACGCCGCCGCCGTGCAGGAGCTGACCTTTTTCACAGTTCCGCCCAAGCTGCTGGCCGGGGCTAAGCTGGTGTCCCTCCACATTCAGATTGACAAGCTCACGTCCTAAATGATTCTACAGTGCCTTCTGTTTATCTTGGTAATATGCTAATATAGGGGTTAGCTCGGTCTACTTTAGCTTAAGAGATGGTGGGTTTTGGTGGCGATGCAGCAATTACCTCGACATCAGATCAGCAGTGAAAGTAATTTCGAACAGTCGAATGGATATTTTGTGTCTGTTGGATATAAAGATCCTTTGGGTAAGAAGTAACAGCTTATATGCTTTTTTTTCGAAACGGAACAGCGATACTAGTATAATTTTTGTTGACATGCACTAATATTTTCGAAACGGACGTCGGGCTGTAGCTAGAAGGGCGGTTGGGACGCGGCATCGGCCCATACCGCGGTGACCCTCGATTGGGACGCACCGACTGTGGATTTTCTCCCTCGCCGATGTCGACCGCGTCTACGCAGAACATTGTTCCCTTCCCCCAGCTGCGGGATCAGGCCGGATATGTGACCAGCGGTGTGGCCACCGTCGTTCTATGCTTGTGAAGAGAGCAACCCAAGCAAGCAGGCTTGTAGCTTAGGCTCCTGCTAGTGTATATATAGTGGTTTTCTTTTTCTCTCCATATCAACCATTTTATATTGTGTACGTGTCATTGAAGAGTGAAATGATGGTTGCTTCTTCTGACTAACTTACTGTGTGATTTGACTGCTCCTTTAGTGGCCCCTACACGTACTCCCCCTACGTGTATGCAATAGTCACACGTACACATGGACGCAAAAACGCGCGCGACGCCCTAATGCATGCATGTCCGAGCACACGACGGAACACACACGGTCACGCTCAAGTGCTCAACCTACACGTGCATGCACACACATACTCAGCCAGGGTGAGCTAGTGACCGTATAAACACCGGAAAATGTATATATTGAGCGCAATGAGCGTATTATGAAGTCCACTGACCGTATTTTTACAAATATACAGTGACAGACAGTGTATTTATCTCGTTTGAAATTAAGCCATATTAACCGGAGAGGAGGCAGTATGGACTAGCATTACTTTGCTGTGTCCCGTCAACTTGCCGAACGAGGAGAAGCTTGCAGGACGGGAGAAGCTTGCGCGCGGTGGCTCGCAGGACAAGGAGAAACTTTTGACTAATGCAAGCTGTCCTTCGCTCAGGCGGTGGACATGCAACAGTTAATTCGGTGTCAGATTGCCAGAAGCATACACTATACTAGTACTATTATTGTTGCACTTCCCGAAGAGGCGAACAACCAAGCGCAAAGTTTACTAGTACTACTACTATAGTCTATAGAGGTACTATACTAGTACTAGGAACCGGATGGAGGAGCGTCTTCACTCTTATTATATTTTTAAAATGTGATAAAGCAATCTTCAACACATTTGGTTCTCTTCGAGGGTTCTCGCATGTGATAATGGAAGTTGATTGCATGGAACACTCGCCACAATTCTCGCTTAATTCTGGCTCATATCCTGTTACAAATAGGAGCGCTCAGTAATATTTCCTCTTTTTTTGTTATTCAGCATGTAAACAGGTCAGCAAACCTTGCGGCGCATCTTTGTGCGAACCGTGCTTGCTGCACTTTGAATGTGGCCGAGAGCTGGCTTGATGAAACACCTCGCTTCCTACTTCTTTTTTTGCGGGGTACCTCGCTTCCTAGTGACCAGTGTCTTGGCTGATCGTCCTAAGAATGCTTATATATGAATAAAGCTCTCTCATTTACCCGCAAAAAAGATTAAGCCATATTAACCGGAAAGGAGGGAGTATGGACTAGCACTACTTGTTGGTGTGTCCCGTCAACTCGCAGAACGAGGAGAAGCTTGCAGGACAAGGTGAAGCTCGCTTACGCCTTTTGACTAATGCAATGTACCCTCGCCCAGGCGGTGGACATGCATCAGTTCATTCGGTGTCAGATTGCCAGAGGCATACACTGTAGTACCGAACATGCGGAGTACCATCATTGTTCGACTTCACGAAGAGGCGAAGAGCCAAGCACAAGGTTTAGTAGTACGAGTAGTACTACTACTAGAACCGCATGGTGGAGCCTCTGTACTCTTAATTTTCTTAATCTTTGATAAAGTACACATTTATTCCGGAGAAGGGCGGAAAACGGCAGCCCAACATGTAATGATGATATCGATCAACCATGCTCGAATATATCTTGGCCTCCGTGCGAGCCTGTCTGTGTGTTCTCGCTCCTTGTCTCTCTCAAGGAACGGCGGGTTGGCCATTCTGTCGTCAATTGAGATCGATTTGCTCACACTCCGGTCCCACATGTCAGTGATATGCCAAGAGGAGGTGCGTTGACCGACTGGCCATACGCGTACTTGGTTTTGCACCTTCATACTACTCCTCCCTCCGTCACAGTTTACAGGGCGCGCTTCATTATGATGCATTTCTCTCAATGCATTTCCACCACCAGAGAGACTTTAGACGCGTTTGGTTTAATGCTCAATTAATTAGGGCGTGGTAACCGCAATTTTCTCTCGATGTATTACTACGGAGTGGAGTAAGTGCATGCATGTGTGTACCCGGGGTGGAAGCACTGCATGCATGTGTGTACGCATTATTTCCTCTAGTAATAGACGCCGTGCTATAACTACCAATGCTATTTTTCAGGCCGATCGCTAGTCGCCTTGGTCCCAGAGATTTTCTCTTTTTCTGAAGCGCGCTCTATAAACAATGACGGATGGAGTAGTATGAGCGGATTCAAAGAAGAGCGTATTGATGGTTGCTTCTTCCGAGCAACTTACAGTGGGAAAGGTGGGGCTTATGATTTGACTGCTCATTACTCACTATTAATGCGGCGCAACGACCGGTCTGAGTCTCCCATGCGGCTGTGCACTACCCCCTCGGTTCTTAAATATACTCCGGAGTATTTGTCTTTCTAGAGATTTCAACGAGTGACTACTCAAATATTTGTCTTTTTAGAGATTCAAATGGACTACTACATACGGATGTATATAGACATATTTTAGAGTGTAGATTCACTCATTTTGCTCCGTATGTAGTCACTTGTTGAAATCTCTAGAAAGACAAATATTTAGGAACGGAGGGAGTACACATATGAAGCAAAATGAGTGAATCTACACTCTAAAATATGCCCATTTGAAATTTGTAAAAAGACAAATATTGTTGATGACAGTTGCGACGACAAAAAAAGAAGCATATTCCTTGTCCTAAGGGAAGATAACAACACGGTTGTGTTTGTCTAAAACGGTATGAGGACGAGATTGCAATATGGAAAGTACGCCGGACGAGCTACGTTTTGTGCAAAGAACTATGGAAGATCCACATGCAGCGACGTGGGAAGACGGGCAGTTGAGCAAGGCCGGAGGGGATACCTGGAGGTCGTCGGGATGTAACTAGGTGAGCGGCGGCGGGCGGAATCTGCCCACACTGCGGCAGCGAGCAGGTGGCGTAGGCCCTACTGCGCCGGAGCTTGGTCAGAGAGAACGGCGTGTACCGCAGATCGGGACGTGCTACCTCGGCGCCGTCGAACGGAGAAACAATGCACGTCCTCCCTTTCCGCCGGCGGACGGGATGCGGCCGGATCAGTGACCAACGGTGAGAGAGAGAGAGGCCACCGCAGCCTTGTGTGAGATACTCTGAAGAGAGAAAACCAGGCAGGGAGGCTCCATTGTATATAGTGGAGCGGACTACCTTTTTCTCCATAAAATCGGTTTATATTCTGTGTACGTGCCATTGAGCGATATAACTTTATTTAAAAATAACGCGCCAACGCATCAAGTCGAACTTTGTTTCGTGCACGCGTGGTACACGACCTCCGAAGGTAAACAACCGCTACACGCGTTCTAGCACGTGGGCTGCCATTTCGTACAGAAATGAGCTCCACCGTGTACCCGCGCGGGTGTGGCTGGGCACGAAGCGTGAGTACATGCACGGTGCACCTATTCTCTTCTTGTATACGTACACCACCTACGTGGGGTTGTGTGAGAGAGATACAAACATAGAGAGATATAGTGTGTGGGAGATTGATCTACCTCATGTATTAAGGGAGATCGATCGGCATCCATGCATATGTGTAGGAGAGGAATAAGGTTGGGAGAGAGACAAAGCTAGAGTGTTGGAGGGGGTGGTAGTGGAGTTGCTTCTAACAAATGGTGGGATAGGCTTGCTAGACAACCGGAGGGCACGCCTGCAATATTAATAAGAGAGGGGATGGCTGCCTGTCTGTGCACGTGGGTGTGAGAGACGGGTCAGGAGGCATGCACGAATGATGAGGGGGGGGGCAATATGGCTGTGGTAAGCAGACATAACTACATAGGAAGATCAATCGTCCTTTGTCAGAGAAAGGAGATACATAACTTGTGAGGTACGTCGATCGATGGGGGGGAATAGTTAAATTCGACCTAGGTATATGTTGGGAGATCGATCGGTATACATGCATGTGTGTGTTAGAAGCAAATGAGGCACGGGGAGAAGGATAGAGAGAGAGAGAGGGATGCATCTAGGAGGTGGTGCGAGAGTCATACTATATCGAGGGGGAAGGAGTGTGCGAGTACGAGATCGATGAAAAGAGTGGTGGGAGTGAGGCATGGACGGTGATAAGAGAAGAGGGGAAGCTTGTGTTTGTGCTAGGCACACCTGGCTAGAGAGGCACATCGATCGATGTGTGCCGTAAAGAAGGAGCTGGGGGGCCTACACACACTGTGGGTGAACGACCTAAAGTGAAAAGACGAATTTGCGTGATGGAGCTAGAGAATACTGAGGGAGGGTTAGAGGGATGCAGGCGTCTGCATGCACGAGCGAAAGTTAGCGCTAGCTAGCTACAAAGATAAGAGGATTGTGTGGGTGTAAAAGACGAATAGAGATCATACTTCATTATAAAAAGCAAATTCGGATATTTGAAGAATTTATCATAGTGTTTTAAACCGACGCATGTGTGAATATATATAATGGTCATACACATGGTGTGGTTATGAACATGTTATACTACATACAATATGTTTTATCTCTACTCTTATAAAAAAACGGAGTTGTTGATGATGGTGCCATCCTGCAATATAGGCCGTCCGATTTATATCTGACGGATAGGAAGAAAACTATGGCAATTTTGAAAAAAGATACCCACACCCCTCTCCATATTTGCAAATTAGGCCTCCCCTTGATCATGTTGATGTTATGTGGAACGCATGGGCATCTTGCTAGTACTACGTATAACATATAGAACATTGATCATAATTTGGGCTAATGTGTGGCTTTTGCAGCTCAGGTCTAAATACTTGTCATAATGTAGGGGGCGGGGCACTATACTATGTGTGATAAACACGGTGTACACGTATGGAACATGGTTTAGATTATGAATATATAGTTAGTACATCACATGTACTATTATTTGGAATCAACATCAAGTGTATTCAAAAAATAGAATTCGAGTTCATGTAGTACACATAGTTCATATATATCTCTATAGTAATCATGTGGTGTGTTATTAAGGTAATACACGAATGATGGTTAAAGTTGGCAACAATCATGATTGTAGATTTTTTATTGAAATAGAGAAACGAATTCAAATTCAGTTTGAATTGCAGCGGTAGTATAGACATTTGGAATGCACTAAAATGTTGGTATGAGTAGGTTACATGCATTATACAGCAAGCGAAAAAATTTAATTGAACATAACATGGATTCATACTACCGAATAGCATTTAATTGCACTAAATTGTTGGTATGAGTAGCTTTAAATAGCATTTTTATAGTAAAACGGGGCAAGACTCTCTCTCTTTGTGTGGTGTGAATAGTTTTATTTTTTTCTTTTTCTTTTTGGTTGAGGGAAGTGCGAATTGATTTGGTACGGACAAGTACAATATCACACGTTAGGCTTGTCCCTAAAATTCAACCCGCACCTTGTTATATCCCGACAATTCAGATATCGTGCTCCCAAAACTGGTGCCTTCAAAACCCGCGCCTTGCTATCCCGAAATTACAACGCGCGCGAAAACTCCCTCCAGCTGCCAAATCCCGACACGCGAAATCCCCCTTCTAACCCTAAGCCGAAAGGGCCGCTAGTTCAAATCGGTGTGGGGTACTTTTGTAACACACCCTACATTTTGGACAAGCGCGTCCCTAAGTCATGGTTCCCCCCTCCCATCGCCTCCTTTTTGCCATTCGAAATCCCAGGACGCCATAACCTCTCCGCTCCAGCCGCGAAACCCCACCCTCCTCCGTCCGCCACCTCACCACTGCCCAGCCGGAGCCTCTTCCCCGACGACGTCGTCCACCGCAATAGCTCAACGTCCCTCGTCCACCTCCCTGGATGAGGATCCGTCGTCCATCTCGTCGTCCCACCGGTTTAGCCGCCCCGTCCTCCACCTCTAAGGAGCTGCTCCGATGATCGCCTCGTCTATCGCGGCTGCTCCATCCCCATAGCGCCGCCTTAACCTGCTCCACCGGATCCATAACATCCTCACCGACTCCTCGGACGAAGCCGAGGCCTACTCGGCGCCACCAAAGAGGTTGTACACTCACCGCATCGCACCTTCTCCTTAGCTCGACCTCCCGGCGCCGACGGTGCTCCATCCCGCACCCCCATGGAGCGGCTACCTTGAAGCCGGCGCCACGGGCGACATCTCCACGGCGGCTCTCCCCCAGTGCGTGGCCCCTTTGGCGGCGGCGTCCATACCAGCCGGATCTGCTGCTGCTGCTCCGGCTCTCGCTTGCTCGCTCGCGCTGCTGCTGCTGCTCCGGCTCTCGCTCGATCGCTCGCTCGCCCAGCTGCTGCTGCTCCGGCTCTCGCTGCTGCTGCTGCTCTCCCCCTCGCTCGTGCTGCTGCTCTGCTCCGATTTAGCTACACTTCAGTCGACTGAATCGACTTTTGGGCCAGTCGATTTTCAGGGGGTGGGGGGGGGGGCTCGCCGGAGTAAAGGAAGAACCACCCGCAGCGGGAACGGGGGCTCGCTGGAGAGGTACCCCACTATCTATCTTAGGGTTCAGGATGGGAGGCGGGGGGCCTATAGGGCTGGCCGGGGCGGCGGCGGACCGGCGGTGGGGAGTTGTTTCAAGGCGGTGAGGCGGCGCTGGGGCCGGCGGTTCGGCCGGTGGTGGCTGGCGGCTCAGGGGGGTGCAGGTTGAAGATGAACTGCAGGCCCTCCCTAAACTACATGTCAAGTGCCTCTCTGCTACCATTGCGTTCAGTTTTGACAGTAACATTCAGATTCCATAGTAAATTCCAGTTTCGACAGTTAAGTTCAGAGTCAACAGTTTTTATCTCATCTGTTGTAGTTAGGTGGTTTTTGGTGATGTAAATTTTACATCTATTTTACATCATCTATTGGAGATGCTATTAGAATCCCACTTGAGATTGACGATGTCTGTCTTGTGCCGCTTCAGCCTTGACGTCTTACGGCTCACCGTGGCTGCTCCAACGATAGAACGATCCATCACAACAGAGCAGTGCCCTGGACGCCGTCTACAGATTCCTTAGATCTTCCTCCACACCTCCGACAGCCACCTCTGCCTCAACTACTTCAGCAACCAACCCAATGATGCTGAGGTCGACACGGCTACGGCAAAGAGGTTGTACACTTGTTGCATCACTTATTACTATACATTCATGTCGATCCATTAGGGCTATTTTGGTTCGACGGAAAAACATAGCAATAGGGAATTTTCCAATGGCACTCTACTATTCAACTATTCATGCATTTTGTTGAAAGGACTGAAGCAAAACATCCACCTGGACCTACTTTTAAGAATCCTATGCATGAAAACAAGACCAAGTGCATTAGTGGCAGAATAACATTCTAACTGTACACGCTTTCATATGGTTTCACTTTATTTTGGCCATGTTTCTTTGCATTCCTCTGCTCTTCCAATTCCTGTAAACCAAACACCCAAGTTGACAGAAATCCTATGTTTACAAATGCTCTATTTACCATGTGCATTCCTATCCTATTCCGGTGTTTTTCCTATCCCTGCGTTTTTAGAATCATGCAAGGCAAATGAGCCCTTACAGAATTACTTCAGTTACAGGTAGGTGTCGAAGGGAACTTTGTGTGGTTTGTCCTGCTCCTGCCGCGACGTCGTCCACCTCACCTGAGGTGCTCCATCGACAGAAACATCCACCAAACCAGACATCACGACTCCTGACCGTCTTTCGCCGCCTCAGATCTCCTTCCCTGCCGCCGGCACCCACCGCAACGGCATCACCATCATCGACTCAGCAGATGAACCTGAGGAGTACACGGGTCCACAAGAGAGGTCGCACTCTTTTGATTCTGCTTATGTTATGCATTGCTTAAAATTACCTGCTACTTTATCGTCCTGTTCACCTCTTGGACTCCAAGTCAGGTCCAAATTAATGTTCAAACTTGAGTTCTAAATTAGTTGTGGGGCACATATCGAGGAAGCAATGAATAGTATCTCTGTCTAATATCTGGTTCACCTAGGGTATGCCTATGTTGTTCATCTTGGGTGGGAAACAAATAGTAAAGCAATCATCATCTGTCTTTTTATTAAATTAAAGCAATCATCAGCCTGCTATCATTATTTTTGGATCCATCCACTGGTTGTTACCATCACTCTAAATTTCTGCATGCTCTCCTTACATAATCTCACCATATTTTTTTCGTATGCATGTCAGATATTGTACACAGTCATGCTGAACATGTAGAGAAAAAGAGAAGAGTTTTGCGCGGCAATACAATGTCATGCAGACATCGCTCCATGGTGGGTTCAATGGCAAACCCTCCCCACCCCTCTCCAGATTGTAATCCAGAGGAAGATATCTGTTCTGAGGCGGATTCAGACGCCGCTGACCACTCCTATTTACCCCCCAAGGTGTTTGCTCTACCTTGGCATGATGATGTTAGTCATATCATGCATATGTTGCCTTGCAGTGCCTACTTTTGAAATCATATATGTCATCTGCTTAGTTTAGACATGTTCTGTAATGCCACCTGTTTAGTTTCTATATCATATATGGGAATTGTGCAGTCTCATGTCTTTTAGCCAGCCATAATATACGTGAAATGTGCAATGCCATCCTGTTTAACCAGGCATCATATATTTGAATGATATCTTGCCCATCCTTTTCTTCATTACATTTCCATTTGTCGACAATGTTTGTACATTAAACTACTCTTTCTGTGAATCAGCCATTTGGGTGGGAGATTGAAAAATCTGGAGTGAAAACAAGGCCTTCAGAGCAGACAGTGCTGCGAGTCGAAGCAGATCTCTTGTTGGGTCCCGATAGCTCCTCAGAGATGGATTCAGAGACAGATGACCAGTCCTATTTCCCCACCGAGGTGTATGCTCTAACTTGGCATGGTTATACTGCTCATATCATGCATATGGTGTCTTGCATTGCATAGATTAGACATCATATACACAATATTCAACACCATGTTCTTAGTTCAGACATCATATCTAATGCCCTCTGTTTAGCATATAAACCACATATGTGAATTAAATGATGCGATCTTGATTACTTAGATAACATGTAGGTGAATTATGTCATGCGATCCTGTTTAGTTATTCATCATATCTTTGAATTATGTTATGCTATGCTATCTAGTTTAGAGAGACATCATATATGTGAAATTATGTCATGCTATCCGTTTTAGTTAAACAATATACATGTCAACTATTTCATGCCCTCTTTTTTCCACACTATCTATTGCATCTGTCTCTCATACAATGTATGTACATTCAACTATGTTTCCTGTTTATCAGCTATTTGAATTGGAGCGGGTGATACCAGCATCTAGCGGACTAAAAACACGGTCTTCAAATAAAACAAAGCTACCTCTTGGTGGAGATAGCACCCCGGTTGTACATGCACGAGAACCAGCCCTACCACACATAACCCAAACTCTCGCAGATTGTACCCCTACTGCGATGGACAGAGAACCAGCTTCACCCAATCTAACCCCAACCCTAGCAGATAGTAACCCAGTTCCTGTTGACACAACACCATCTCCACCACAGAGCTCCCAAACAAGAGCAGTTAGTAAGGCAACTCCAGTGCCCAAAGGGCCAGTACTACCACGGCGAACCCCAACTCCACCAGTTAGTATGCCTATTCCTGTGGAGGAAGCACAACCAGCTAGTCGTAGTTTAGCATCTATCGCATTTGATGTTGTTAAATCGTATGTGCGTATCTTCCCATCTTGGAAATATTATACTGAAGATGAAGGAAAATGCCAGTTGCAGGTGTTTGTCTAGGAGTTACGTGTAAGTAATGTTATTCATGGCAATTACTTTGCTTTGTCCCATACATCCTACCTCCATGATGGTTATAATACAGCAAATTTTCCCATTTTTCTCTATAGAGAAGGACCGATTTGGAAACTCAGGATGAGGTAACCTGTGCTAATACCTCTGCTATCTTCAAGAATGCTTGGTGGCAGTATCGGAATTACCTGAAGAAAACGTACTTCACCGGCAAAGAAACTCATCGAATTCCCTTACGTTCTCCTGAGACACATTTATTGGACGATGACTGAGAACGCCTTGTTCTGTACTGGTCCCGAACCAAGAATCTGGTAAGGTCTATGAGCTCATTTTCTATTTTTAAGTACTATATTCTTGCGTCTTACTGTACTCTGTTCATGTAGAACAAGTGCCTAAACCTGAAGAACAACTGTTCTAATTTAAGATTTCATTGCTATCATAGTTCAAAAAAGCGCTAGGCGTTAATTGTGCGTTTTGCCACTGCCTTGCGCTTTACTGACCAAAGCGCATGCTTATGCGCAGTTATGCACAGATTAAGCGTAGTTATGCGAAATGCGTTTCGCCAACGCCTAGAGCCTAGGCGCGCTTACGCGCTCGCTTAGGCGTGCCTTTTTTAACTATGATTGCTATTGTGCATACTGCTTTGCTCTTGTATCACTGTATTTACTCATACAAACTTATTTTTAAATTGAAGGATCCAATCGAAACTGCAATGGCACAACAGGTATGTTCACACATGTTTCTTTAACATGCTTGCTCTTATCAATAGCTCTATTGATTTCAATTTCAATTGTGTATACAGTTGACTTCTCATATCATGCACATTACTAGCATCACAACAGAGCAAATAGTGTTGTTGTACATGTAGACCCGTGGTACCCATCTGAAACCTTGTTGTGCCCTGTAGTTTCCCACGCTTTGTATTCTTTCACTGCTGCTTTGTCTTGAACTGATATGATTTGAACCGTGTCTCTATTTTGATTTGGCAAGACAATGCAGTGACCATAGGACATAGATATATGTTTGTTTGATGCTTTTATTATGTACTAGTACTTGGCAATAGAAGACTTGGTAGTTTAATCCTGTCCACCTTACTAATGAACTGGTTCACCGAAATGAGTTTCATATACTAGTACATGCTAAACTGTTATGTGTCTGCTTGTTTCTTCTTTTAGAATGCTGACAGAATATTGGGGAAGAGTGCCTTATTAAGCAATGGTAAAGGAAGTAATGCAGATAAGGTTCAGGATAGTGACACATCCTTGTTGGTCTCCAACAAAGCTGATAAAACAGCTAAGCAAGACTATCTCGAAGACAGTGAGACAACCCCAAAGTCCTGTCTTGGTTTACTGTTGGAGTTACTGGCCACTACCGCTTGCACAAGCTATTCAAACTCACTATCTGGATCAGTTCGGTTTCTTGAGTCTCAACTACAAGCTAAAATACATCGATCAGCTGTGTTGCGACAAGAAGTGGAAGGACTGCGGAAGTCCCTGGAGCATTCAGATGCATACTTTCTGGTGCAACAGCAAGCGTTGGAGGATTTTAGCGCCAAACAGGACAAAGCTAATAAGCTTGCTAAGCTTATTGCCAGCATGGTGGATACCACATTTCTTGAGCTCTTATGAAGTTGTTTCAGTTATGCTCTTGTTTTGCTGCCGCGTTTATTTGCACTGGTGGCCAATTTTGACGGCCAGTGTATGTAATATGCTGCTTTGTTCCCTATATTTGCACTGGTGGCAAACTTTGATGCCCAGTGGATGTAATATGTGTAATAGCGGTAATAGGCTAGCGTTAATTGCTTGCTTATTTATTTCCTTATTGTCTTGTTTAGTTGTTTGCTTGTAGTCACTGCAGTTCTTTTTCTGTGTTTTTCTAGTGGCCACAATAACCTATTTTTGGAAACTAGGCCAAAATAATCATGGCAACACACGGACTGTTGTAACCATGGGCCTCCTGTGGGCCGTATGATCCATGGGCCTTCTACGGGCCGTAGGATCCATTGGCCTTCTATACGGGCCGTAGGATCCATGGGCCTTTTACGGGCCATAGGATCCATGGGCCTTCTACGGGGCGTATCATCATTTTGCCAATCATGGGCCGTACTATTCGTGGACAATAACGGGCCGTTTATTGGCCGTATTTGATAACTCTATGAAAACAGCCCAACGGGTTTTTTTCGACATGAAAACGGCCCAAAGTATTAACGGGCCGCAAACGGGCCGACTGTAACCACAGGCTGAATTTGGCCCACAAGAAGAAAATGACAGTAACGGGCCGTAAGTAACCGAATGCTGGAAATGAGCCCAAGAATAAATGGGCCCTGAGAAGGCAGAAAGATATCATGGGCTGGAAACGGCCCAACGGAATAATGGGCCGTTAATGGGTATAAAGTGATACACTGTTCATTACGGGCCAGTTTTACCACAAGCCGTTAAGGGGTCGAGGGTTACTAAGGGCCTCATATGGGCCGAAAGACGTCATGGGCCATACATGGGCCGGAAGTTAAAACGGGCTAGAATTATATTGGACGGCCCAGATGATGCTACTGGGCCTAATTCGGATAGGCCGTAAACGGGCCTTGGGATAGCTGGCTGTAAATGGGCTATATGCGAACAGACCGTTAACAGGCTTGCCGTGGGCCAGCCCGCCACCTTTTGACCAAGTCAAACGGGCCGGCCTTTTCACACGAATGGGCCTCTGTTGGGCCGTGCCACATGTCGACGTATCATAGGCGCTTTGGGTCCAATGAGTGGATGACATCTGTCCCAACGGTGAGCCGACACGTGTTTCCTCCAGCCAATGATGATTTTACACGTGGAAAATCCCCATTGGTCGGGGCTGTTAACGGGTTATCGGATCCAGAACCAGACCCGATAGCTTAACGGCGTTCCGTTACGGTGGATGCCACGTGTCGGTCACCCTTGACGAAAGCACTTCTGTGACGCGCGATTTATCGTCATGGAAGTGGACACTTCCGTGATGATAATTTTGGTAATGTCATGGAACACTTCTACGACAGCACAATTATGACTATCTTGATTCTGTCATAAATTTGTCATGGATGTACATGCATGACAGAAAACGTGACCTACTGTGACAAACACGTATCATCACGGAAGTGTATTTTTTTGTAGTGGGTGCTCCTTCAAGATCTGGGGGTTGGCATGAATGGCAGCCATCGCGACCTAATCCACGCGTGCGGCCGCGATTTGCTTCTCCGCTACCAAATGCTCCTTGAGGTCCTTGCTATACTGCGTGCACCATGGCTCAGGCCGGCGCTTATTTGGTGGAGGGGTCGGTGATTTGGATGGAAGGTGTCGTGCTCGCGCCGGCGGTAGGGGCATGTGGAATGTGGAAGGAGGAGGATGATAGGGGTTGGGTGTGGATTACCTGCCTGGATAGGCGAGGCCGAGGAGCGTGAAGGAGGGTCGCCGGCGAGGAGGCGGCGGTGCTGCAAGCAAGGAGTGAAGGTTTCAACTTGGAAAGGAAGGTGGAAAGAGGGGAAATGTGGCTTTTGGTAAGGGGGAGGGGGCGGGCAGGTAGATATTTCCGGGAAAGCCGAAAATTTGGAATCGCTTCAGCGAAAAAACTGGCGCGCAAAGTGTCATCAGACACGGTCCCTTATTCGGAACTGTGTACGATATGTGAACATCACAAACGATTCAGATAGCTTAACCCATGTGTGTTGAGTTTGAACGTCAAAAATTTTGGTTCGAATTTCCCTGGTTACAGTGGTCATCTGTTGGGGAACGTAGTAATTTCAAAAATTTCCTACGCACACGCAAGATCATGGTGATGCATAGCAACGAGAGGGGAGAGTGTTGTCTACGTACCCTCGTAGACCGAAAGCGGAAGCGTTAACACAACGCGGTTGATGTAGTCGTACGTCTTCACGATCCAACCGATCAAGTACCGAATGCACGGCACCTCCAAGTTCAGCACACGTTCAGCTCGATGACGTCCCTCGAACTCCGATCCAGCCGAGTGTTGAGGGAGAGTTTCGTCAGCACGACGGCGTGGTGACGATGAGGATGTTCTACCGACGCAGGGCTTCGCCTAAGCTCCGCTATGATATTATCGAGGTGTAATATGGTGGAGGGGGCACGGCACACGGCTAAAAGATCGTTGATCAATTGTGTGTCTAGAGGTGCCCCCTGCCCCCGTATATAAAGGAGCAAGGGGGAGGCTGCCGGCCAAGGGAGGAGAGGCGCGCCAGGAGGAGTCCTACTCCTACCGAGAGTAGGACTCCCCCCTTTCCATGTTGGACTAGGAGAGGAAGGGGGAAGAGGTGGAGGGGAGGAAGGAAGGGGGGGCGCCGCCCCCTCTCCTTGTCCTATTCGGACTGGGGGGGAAGGGGCGCGCGGCCCTGCCCTGGCCTCCTCTCCTCTCTTCCACCTAGGCCCACTAAAATCCCGATTTCACCCGGAACACTTCCGATGTCCAAACATAGGCTTCCAATATATCAATCTTTATGTCTCGACCATTTCGAGACTCCTCGTCATGTCCGTGATCACATCCGGGACTCCGAACAACCTTCGGTACATCAAAACATATAAACTCATAATATAACTGTCATCGTAACGTTAAGCGTGCGGACCCTACGGGTTCCAGAACTATGTAGACATGACCGAGACACCTCTCCGGTCAATAACCAATAGCGGAACCTGGATGCTCATATTGGTTCCCACATATTCTACGAAGATCTTTATCGGTCAGACCGCATAACAACATACGTTGTTCCCTTTGTCATCGGTATGTTACTTGCCCGAGATTCGATCGTCGGTATCTCGATACCTAGTTCAATCTCGTTACCGACAAGTCTCTTTACTCGTTCCGTAATACATCATCCCGCAACTAACTCATTAGTCACAATGCTTGCAAGGCTTATAGTGATGTGTATTACTGAGTGGGCCCAGAGATACCTCTCCGACAATCGGAGTGACAAATCCTAATCTCGAAATACGCCAACCCAACAAGTACCTTTGGAGACACCTGTAGAGCACCTTTATAATCACCCAGTTACGTTGTGACGTTTGGTAGCACACAAAGTGTTCCTCTGGTAAACGGGAGTTGCATAATCTCATAGTCATAGGAACATGTATAAGTCATGAAGAAAGCAATAGCAACATACTAAACGATCGAGTGCTAAGCTAACGGAATGGGTCAAGTCAATCACATCATTCTCCTAATGATGTGATCCCGTTAATCAAATGACAACTCATGTCTATGGCTAGGAAACATAACCATCTTTGATCAACGAGCTAGTCAAGTAGAGGCATACTAGTGACACTCTGTTTGTCTATGTATTCACACATGTATTATGTTTCCGGTTAATACAATTCTAGCATGAATAATAAACATTTATCATGATATAAGGAAATAAATAATAACTTTATTATTGCCTCTAGGGCATATTTCCTTCAGTCTCCCACTTGCACTAGAGTCAATAATCTAGATTACACAGTAATGATTCTTACACCCATGGAGTCTTGGTGCTGATCATGTTTTGCTCGTGGAAGAGGCTTAGTCAACGGGTCTGCAACATTCAGATCCGTATGTATCTTGCAAATTTCTATGTCTCCCACCTGGACTAAATCCCGGATGGAATTGAAGCGTCTTTTGATGTGCTTGGTTCTCTTGTGAAATCTGGATTCCTTTGCTAAGGCAATTGCACCAGTATTGTCACAAAAGATTTTCATTGGTCCCGATGCACTAGGTATGACACCTAGATCGGATATGAACTCCTTCATCCAGACTCCTTCATTTGCTGCTTCCGAAGCAGCTATGTACTCCGCTTCACACGTAGATCCCACCACGACACTTTGCTTAGAACTGCACCAACTGACAGCTCCACCGTTCAATGTAAATACGTATCCGGTTTGCGATTTAGAATCGTCCGGATCAGTGTCAAAGCTTGCATCAACGTAACCATTTACGATGAGCTCTTTGTCACCTCCATAAACGAGAAACATATCCTTAGTCCTTTTCAGGTATTTCAGGATGTTCTTGACCGCTGTCCAGTGATCCACTCCTGGATTACTTTGGTACCTCCCTGCTAAACTTATAGCAAGGCACACATCAGGTCTGGTACACAGCATTGCATACATGATAGAGCCTATGGCTGAAGCATAGGGAACATCTTTCATCTTCTCTCTATCTTCTGCAGTGGTCGGGCATTGAGTCTTACTCAATCTCACACCTTTAGTACAGGCAAGAACCCTTTCTTTGCTTGATCCATTTTGAACTTCTTCAAAACTTTGTCAAGGTATGTGCTTTGTGAAAGTCCAATTAAGCGTCTTGATCTATCTCTATAGATCTTGATGCCCAATATATATGCAGCTTCACCGAGGTCTTTCATTGAAAAACTCTTATTCAAGTATCCCTTTATGCTATCCAGAAATTCTATATCATTTCCAATCAGCAATATGTCATCCACATATAATATCAGAAATGCTACTGAGCTCCCACTCACTTTCTTGTAAATACAGGCTTCTCCAAAAGTCTGTATAAAACCAAATGCTTTGATCACACTATCAAAGCGTTTATTCCAACTCCGAGAGGCTTGCACCAGTCCATAAATGGATCGCTGGAGCTTGCACACTTTGTTAGCTCCCTTTGGATCGACAAAACCTTCCGGTTGCATCATATACAACTCTTCTTCCAGAAATCCATTCAGGAATGCAGTTTTGACATCCATTTGCCAAATTTCATAATCATAAAATGCGGCAATTGCTAACATGATTCGGACAGACTTAAGCATCGCTACGGGTGAGAAGGTCTCATCGTAGTCAATCCCTTGAACTTGTCGAAAACCTTTCGCAACAAGTCGAGCTTTATAGACAGTAACATTACCGTCAGCGTCAGTCTTCTTCTTGAAGATCCATTTATTTTCAATGGCTTGCCGATCATCGGGCAAGTCAACCAAAGTCCATACTTTGTTCTCATACATGGATCCCATCTCGGATTTCATGGCCTCAAGCCATTTTGCGGAATCTGGGCTCACCATCGCTTCTTCATAGTTCGTAGGTTCGTCATGGTCTAGCAACATAACCTCCAGAACAGGATTACCGTACCACTCTGGTGCGGATCTTGATCTGGTTGACCTACGAGGTTCAGTAATAACTTGATCTGAAGTTTCATGATCATTATCATTAACTTCCTCACTAATTGGTGTAGGTGTCGTAGAAACTGATTTCTGTGATGATCTACTTTCCAATAAGGGAGCAGGTACAGTTACCTCATCAAGTTCTACTTTCCTCCCACTCACTTCTTTCGAGAGAAACTCCTTCTCTAGAAAGGATCCATTCTTAGCAACGAATGTCTTGCCTTCGGATCTGTGATAGAAGGTGTACCCAACAGTCTCCTTTGGGTATCCTATGAAGACACATTTCTCCGATTTAGGTTCGAGCTTATCAGGTTGAAGTTTCTTCACATAAGCATCGCAACCCCAAACTTTAAGATACGACAACTTTGGTTTCTTGCCAAACCATAGTTCATAAGGTGTCGTTTCAACGGATTTTGATGGTGCCCTATTTAGAGTGAATGCAGCCGTCTCTAAAGCATAACCCCAAAACGATAGCGGTAAATCAGTAAGAGACATCATAGATCGCACCATATCTAGTAAAGTACGATTACGACGTTCGGACACACAATTACGCTGTGGTGTTCCGGGTGGCGTGAGTTGCGAAACTATTCCGCATTGTTTCAAATGTAGGCCAAACTCGTAACTCAAATATTCTCCTCCACGATCTGATCGTAGAAACTTTATTTTCTTGTTACGATGATTTTCAACTTCGCTCTGAAACTCTTTGAACTTTTCAAATGGTTCAGACTTATGTTTCATTAAGTAGATATACCCATATCTGCTCAAATCATCTGTGAAGTTGAGAAAATAACGATATCCGCCACGAGCCTCAATATTCATCGGACCACATACATCTGTATGTATGATTTCCAATAAATCTGTTGCTCTCTTCATAGTTCCGGAGAACGGTGTTTTAGTCATCTTGCCCATGAGGCACGGTTCGCAAGTACCAAGTGATTCATAATCAAGTGATTCCAAAAGTCCATCATTATGGAGTTTCTTCATGCGCTTTACACCGATATGACCTAAACGGCAGTGCCACAAATAAGTTGCACTATCATTATCAACTCTGCATCTTTTGGCTTCGACATTATGAATATGTGTGTCACTACTATCGAGATTCATTAAAAATAGACCACTCTTCAAGGGTGCATGACCATAAAAGATATTATTCATATAAATAGAACAACCATTATTCTCTGATTTAAATGAATAACCTTCTCGCATCAAACAAGATCCAGATATAATGTTCATGCTTAACGCTGGCACCAAATAACAATTATTTAGGTCTAATACTAATCCCGAAGGTAGATGTAGAGGTAGCATGCCGACCGCGATCACATCGACTTTGGCACCATTTCCCACGCGCATCGTCACCTCGTCCTTAGCCAATCTTCGCTTAATCCGTAGCCCCTGTTTTGAGTTGCAAATATTAGCAACAGAACCAGTATCAAATACCCAGGTGCTACTGCGAGCATTAGTAAGGTACACATCAATAACATGTATATCACATATACCTTTGTTAACCTTGCCATCCTTCTTATCCGCCAAATACTTGGGGCAGTTCCGCTTCCAGTGACCAGTCTGCTTGCAGTAGAAGCACTCAGTTTCAGGCTTAGGTCCAGACTTAGGTTTCTTCTCCTGAACAGCAACTTGCTTGCTGTTCTTCTTGAAGTTCCCCTTCTTCTTCCCTTTGCCCTTTTTCTTGAAACTAGTGGTCTTATTGACCATCAACACTTGATGCTCCTTTTTGATTTCTACCTCCGCTGCCTTTAGCATTGCGAAGAGCTCGGGAATTGTCTTATTCATCCCTTGCATGTTATAGTTCATCACGAAGCTCTTGTAGCTTGGTGGCAGTGATTGAAGAATTCTGTCAATGACGCTATCATCCGGAAGATTAACTCCCAGTTGAATCAAGTGATTATTATACCCAGACATTTTGAGTATATGCTCACTGACAGAACTATTCTCTTCCATCTTGCAGCTGTAGAACTTATTGGAGACTTCATATCTCTCAATCCGGGCATTTGCTTGAAATATTAACTTCAACTCCTGGAACATCTCATATGCTCCATGACATTCAAAACGTCGTTGAAGACCCAGTTCTAAGCCGTAAAGCATGGCACACTGAACTATCGAGTAGTCATCAGCTTTGCTCTGCCAGACGTTCATAACTTCTGGTGTTGCTCTTGCAGGAGGCCTGGCACCCAGCGGTGCTTCCAGGACGTAATTCTTCTGTGCAGCAATGAGGATAATCCTCAAGTTACGGACCCAGTCCGTGTAATTGCTACCATCATCTTTCAACTTTGCTTTCTCAAGGAACGCATTAAAATTCAACGGAACAACAGCACGGGCCATCTATCTACAATTAACATAGACAAGCAAGATACTATCAGGTACTAAGTTCATGATAAATTTAAGTTCTATTAATCATATTACTTAAGAACTCCCACTTAGATAGACATCTCTCTAATCATCTAAGTGATTACGTGATCCAAATCCACTAAACCATGTCCGATCATCACGTGAGATGGAGTAGTTTCAATGGTGAACATCACTATGTTGATCATATCTACTATATGATTCACGCTCGACCTTTCGGTCTCCGTGTTCCGAGGCCATATCTGCATATGCTAGGCTCGTCAAGTTTAACCTGAGTATTCTGCGTGTGCAACTGTTTTGCACCCGTTGTATTTGAACGTAGAGCCTATCACACCCGATCATCACGTGGTGTCTCAGCACGAAGAACTTTCGCAACGGTGCATACTCAGGGAGAACACTTTTATCTTGAAATTTTAGTGAGAGATCATCTTATAATGCTACCGTCAATCAAAGCAAGATAAGATGCATAAAAGATAAACATCACATGCAATCAATATAAGTGATATGATATGGCCATCATCATCTTGTGCTTGTGATCTCCATCTCCGAAGCACCGTCATGATCACCATCGTCACCGGCGGGACACCTTGATCTCCATCGTAGCATCGTTGTCGTCTCGCCAACTATTGCTTTTACGACTATCGCTACCGCTTAGTGATAAAGTAAAACAATTACATGGCGATTGCATTGCATACAATAAAGCGACAGCCATATGGCTCCTGCCAGTTGCCGATAACTCGGTTACAAAACATGATCATCTCATACAATAAAATATAGCATCATGTCTTGACCATATCACATCACAACATGCCCTGCAAAAACAAGTTAGACGTCCTCTACTTTGTTGTTGCAAGTTTTACGTGGTTGCTACGGGCTTAGCAAGAACCGTTCTTACCTACGCATCAAAACCACAACGATAGTTTGTCAAGTTGGTGCTGTTTTAACCTTCGCAAGGACCGGGCGTAGCCACACTCGGTTCAACTAAAGTGAGAGAGACAGACCCCGCCAGTCACCTTTAAGCAATGAGTGCTCGCAACGGTGAAACCAGTCTCGCGTAAGCGTACGCATAATGTCGGTCCGGGCCGCTTCATCTCACAATACCGCTGAACCAAAGTATGACATGCTGGTAAGCAGTATGACTTATATCGCCCACAACTCACTTGTGTTCTACAAGTGCATAACATCAACGCATAAAACCAGGCTCTGATACCACTATTGGGGAACGTAGTAATTTCAAAAATTTCCTACGCACACGCAAGATCATGGTGATGCATAGCAACGAGAGGGGAGAGTGTTGTCTATGTACCCTCGTAGACCGAAAGCGGAAGCGTTAACACAACACGGTTGATGTAGTCGTACGTCTTCACGATCCGGCCGATCAAGTACCGAACGCACGGCACCTCCGAGTTCAGCACACGTTCAGCTCGATGACGTCCCTCGAACTCCGATCCAGCCGAGTGTTGAGGGAGAGTTTCGTCAGCACGACGGCGTGGTGACGATGATGATGTTCTACCGACGCAGGGCTTCGCCTAAGCTCCGCTACGATATTATCGAGGTGTAATATGGTGGAGGGGGGCACCGCACACGGCTAAAAGATCATTGATCAATTGTGTGTCTAGAGGTGCCCCCCTGCCCCCATATATAAAGGAGTAAGGGGGAGGCCGCTGGCCAAGGGAGGAGAGGCGCGCCAGGAGGAGTCCTACTCCTACCGGGAGTAGGACTCCCCCCCTTTCCATGTTGGACTAGGAGAGGAAGGGGGAAGAGGTGGAGGGGAGGACGGAAGGGGGGTGCCGCCCCCTCTCCTTGTCCTATTCGGACTGGGGGGGGGGGAAGGGGCGCGCGGCCCTGCCCTGGCCTCCTCTCCTCTCTTCCACCTAGGCCCACTAAGGCCCATTAAGTTACCGGGGGGTTCCGGTAACCTCCCGGTACTCCGGAAAAATCCCGATTTCACCCGGAACACTTCCGATGTCCAAACATAGGCTTCCAATATATCAATCTTTATGTCTCGACCATTTCGAGACTCCTCGTCATGTCCGTGATCACATCCAGGACTCCGAACAACCTTCGGTACATCAAAACATATAAACTCATAATATAACTGTCATCGTAACGTTAAGCGTGCGGACCCTACGGGTTCGAGAACTATGTAGACATGACCGAGACACCTCTCCGGTCAATAACCAATAGCGGAACCTGGATGCTCATATTGGTTCCCACATATTCTACGAAGATCTTTATCGGTCAGACCGCATAACAACATACGTTGTTCCCTTTGTCATTGGTATGTTACTTGCCCGAGATTCGATCGTCGGTATCTCGATACCTAGTTCAATCTCGTTACCGGCAAGTCTCTTTACTCATTCCATAATACATCATCCCGCAACTAACTCATTAGTCACAATGCTTGCAAGGCTTATAGTGATGTGTATTACTGAGTGGGCCCAGAGATACCTCTCCGACAATCGGAGTGACAAATCCTAATCTCGAAATACGCCAACCCAACAAGTACCTTTGGAGGCACCTGTAGAGCACCTTTATAATCACCCAGTTACGTTGTGACGTATGGTAGCACACAAAGTGTTCCTTCGGTAAACGGGAGTTGCATAATCTCATAGTCATAGGAATATGTATAAGTCATGAAGAAAGCAATAGCAACATACTAAACGATCGAGTGCTAAGCTAACGGAATGGGTCAAGTCAATCACATCATTCTCCTAATGATGTGATCCCGTTAATCAAATGACAACTCATGTCTACGGCTAGGAAACATAACCATCTTTGATCAACGAGCTAGTCAAGTAGAGGCATACTAGTGACACTCTGTTTGTCTATGTATTCACACATGTATTATGTTTCCGGTTAATACAATTCTAGCATGAATAATAAACATTTATCATGACATAAGGAAATAAATAATAACTTTATTATTGCCTCTAGGGCAGATTTCCTTCATCATCCACATCATTGCATAATTTGGGTACACAAAGGAGACTAACTTCTTAATCGAGCAAGTTCAGCAATTAAACAGAGCTAGTTGACCTAAACATTACTCTACCAAATTAAAGACCGGCGCTCTTAATTAAACAAAACAAAGAGTACTACTACGGCTGGTGCTCGTCGTTCTCCGCCACCGCCTCCATGTCCAGCTCGCGCCCTATGGTCTCCTGGGGAAGGGGCTCCATGGCATCAATTGCACCATACTCGGCAAGCATCTCGCCATCCGCATCCGCCATATCTCTGGAAAAGGCCGCCATGAGCTGGGCGTGGGCGGACGCCATGTGGGCTCTGCCGGGCTCCATCGTGGCAAGGTATGCCGCGCAGGAACGGACGGCTGCTCGAAATCTCTCGGCGATTGCCAGCTCTTCGGCTGTG
Source organism: Triticum aestivum (assembly GCF_018294505.1). Taxonomy (NCBI): domain Eukaryota; kingdom Viridiplantae; phylum Streptophyta; class Magnoliopsida; order Poales; family Poaceae; genus Triticum; species Triticum aestivum. The sequence goes on along the minus strand of NC_057802.1, from coordinate 84,861,730 downwards.
AGTTGCCGACCGTTGTCGGAGAAGCTTCGTTTGATTTGTGTGGTGACCGCCACGACCTGGGTGTGGACGGCCTCGACCTGGTAGTGGGTGGCCTCCAGCAGGGCTAAGGCCGCCCCTGTGGAATGGACAACTGTTGTGCCGCTCTCGCCAGTTGCTATCCCCGAGGCAGATGCTGCTGCCACCGCCTGAGAAGCAATAGCGGCCGTTTGGGCTGCCTTGGCCGCCCGGATGCAGACTGCATTCTCCCTCACGAAGCTTGTTAGCACACGCCTGGCGGCTGCGGCCGCGCTCTCGCCAGAGTGGGCCGCCGAAGTTGCCCTCACGACATGGGTCCACGTCCCCATCTTTCACTGGCGACGAATGAACAGGGAAATGATATTTGGGGAGTGAGCTAGCTAGTGTGCTTGACACGCCGGCTGTGGACTGTAACCGACGCACCGTCTCTCGTAAGGCATGGGCGTACTATACACCGACGGTGCTCCAAGATATTTTGTGCTGCATCTCACATGGTTGGTGATAATAAACTGTGTGCGATCTACTTGATTTATCGTCTTGATCATTTGAATTACGTAATGGGGTCACTACAAAGGATGGTGTTTGAATTGCTAGAACTTTTATCTGCACTGAACATGCAAATATAGGTGTGTCATCAAAAAAATTGGAATTATTCAGGGTTTGTTTGTACATTTTTATACATTAACTGGGTTTTCAATGCATTTTATGCGCATAATTCAAATTTGAACTACATGCACATACTCCAGTGCATATAAACTTATTGAAAAATCAAATATGTGTCCTAGGGTGCATGCTTAGGTCCCATGCAAGAAATGGGAATGAATTTCGAACACCAGGGCACCGTTGATTGCTGGCAAAACATTGAGATGCCTGGTTTTTCAATTCTAGTAAATCCAAAACTCGTCTGAAATTCATGAAACTTGGCATGCTATCATGGAGCGGCATCAACATGCCGTGGTACAAATTTTGTCCCATTTGGGGCAGGTTTGGTATATGCTTCTCACAAACCGGAGCTTCTCACAACAAGCATGATGGTTTTCGGTAGGGAACGTCCCACCTTTGGGGACGGAACGATATCCATTACCTCTTATTGCTTTCAAAAAATTTCTCGTGTCAACATAGAACAACTGGAGTGTTGTGTAATTTTTGTGCTTTTTTGGGGTTCGTTTGGACATTTTTATGCATTAACTGAGTTTTCAATGCATTTATGTGCATAATTCAAATTTGAACTAAATGCACATGCTCCAGTGCATATGAATTGGTTGAAAAATCAAATCTGTGTCCTTGGGTGCATGCTTAGGAACCAAGCAAGAAATGGGAATGAATTTCGAACACCAGGGCACCGTTGATTGCCGGCAAGACATTGAGATGCCTGGTTTTTAAATTCTAGTAAATCCAAAACTCGTCTGAAATTCATGAAACTTGGCATGCTATCATGGAGCGGCATCAACATGCCGTGGTACAAATTTTGTCCCATTTGGGGCAGGTTTGGGTATATGCATCTCACAAACTAGAGCTTCTCACAACAAGCATGATGGTTTTCGGTAGGGAACGTCCCACCTTTGGGGACGAAACGATATCCATTGCCTCTTATTGGTTTCAAATTTTTTTCTCGTGTCAACATAGAACAACTGGAGTGTTGTGTGAATTTTTGTGATTTTTCGGGGTTCGTTTGGACATTTTTATGCATTAACTGAGTTTTCAATGCATTTATGTGCATAATGTATTTCAAATTTGAACTACATGCACATGCTCCAGTGCATATAAAGTGGTTGAAAAATCAAATCTGTGTCCTTGGGTGCATGCTTAGGTCCCATGCAATAAATGGGAATGAATTTCAAATACCAGGGCACCGTTGATTGCCGACGAAACATTGAGATGCCTGGTTTTTATATTCTAGTTAATCCAAAACTCGTCTGAAATTCATGAAACTTGGCATGCTATCATGGAGCGGCATCAACATGTCGTGGTACAAATTTTGTCCCATTTGGGGCAGGTTTGGATATATGCTTCTCACAAACCGGAGCTTCTCACAACAAGCATGATGGTTTTCGGTAGGGAACGTCCCACCTTTGGGGACGAAACGATATCCATTGCCTCTTATTGCTTTCAAAGTTTTTTCTTGTGTCAACATAGAACAACTGGAGTGTTGTGTGAATTTTTGTGATTTTTCGGGGTTCGTTTGGACATTTTTATGCATTAACTGAGTTTTCAATGCATTTATGTGCATAATGTATTTCAAATTTGAACTATATGCACCTGCTCCAGTGTATATAAATTGGTTGAAAAAGCAAATATGTGTCCTTGGGTGCATGCTTAGGTCCCATGCAAGAAATGGGAATGAATTTCAAACACCAGGGCACCGTTGATTGCCGGCAAAACATTGAGATGCCTAGTTTTTGAATTCTAGTAAATCCAAAACTTGTCTGAAATTCAAGAAACTTGGCATGCTACCATGGAGCAGCATCAACATGCCGTGGTACAAATTTTGTCCCATTTGGCGCAGGTTTGGGTATATGCTTCTCACAAACCAGAGCTTCTCACAACAAGCATGATGGTTTTCGGTAGGGAACGTCCCACCTTTCGCGACGAAACGATATCCATTGCCTCTTATTGCTTTCAAATTTTATTCTCGTGTCAACATAGAACAACTGGAGTGTTTTGTGAATTTTTGTGATTTTTCGGGGTTCATTTGGACATTTGTATGCATTAACTGAGTTTTCAATGCATTTATGTGCATAATTCAAATTTGAACTACATGCACATGCTCCAGTGCATATAAATTGGTTGAAAAATCAAATCTGTGTCCTTGGGTGCATGGTTATGTCCCATGCAAGAAATGGGAATGAATTTCAAACACCAGGGCACCGTTGATTGCCGGCAAAACATTGAGATGCCTCGTTTTTAAATTCTAGTAAATCCAAAACTTGTTTGAAATTCATGAAACTTGGCATGCTATCATGGCGCGGCATCAACATGCCGTGGTACAAATTTTGTCCCATTTGGTACAGTTTTGGATATATCCTTTTCACAAACCGGAGCTTCTCACAACAAGCACGATGGTTTTCGGTAGGGAACGTCCCACCTGTGGGGACGAAACGATATCCATTGCCTCTTATTGCTTTCAAAAATTTTCTTGTGTGAACATAGAACAACTGGAGTGTTGTGTGAATTTGTGTGGATTTTTCGGGGTTCGTTTTGACATTTTTATGCATTAACTGAGTTTTCAATGCATTTATGTGCATAATTCAAATTTGAACTACATGCACATGCTCCAATGCATATATATTGGTTGAAAAATCAAATCTATGTCTTTGGGTGCATGCTTAGGTCCCATGCAAGAAATAGGAATGAATTTCAAACACCAGGGCACCGTTGATTGCCGGCAAAACATTGAGATGCCTGGTTTTTAAATCCTAGTAAATCCAAAACTCGTCTGAAATTCATGAAACTTGGCATGCTATCATGGAGCGGCATCAACATGCGATGGTACAAATTTTGTCACATTTGGGGTAGGTTTGGGTATATGCTTCTCACAAACCAGAGCTTCTCACAACAAGCATGATGGTTTTCGGTAGGGAACGTCCCACCTTTGGGGACGAAGCGATATCCATTGCCTCTTATTGCTTTCAAAAAATTTCTCGTGTCAACTTAGAACAATCGGAGTGTTGTGTGAATTTTTGTGATTTTTCGGGGTTCGTTTGGACATTTTTATGCATTAACTGAGTTTTCAATGCATTTATGTGCATAATTAAAATTTGATCTACATGCACATGCTCCAGTGCATATAAATTGGTTGAAAAATTAAATATGTGTCCTTGGGTGCATGCTTAGATCCCATACAAGAAATGGGAATGAATTTCAAACACCTGGGCACCGTTGATTGCCGGCAAGACATTGAGATGCCTGGTTTTTAAATTCTAGTAAATCCAAAACTCGTCTGACATTCATGAAACTTGGCATGCTATCATGGAGCGGCATCAACATGCCGTGGTACAAATTGTGTCCCATTTGGGGCAGGTTTGGGTATATGCTTCTCACAAACCAGAACTTCTCACAAGAAGCATGATGATTTTTTGGGGTTCGTTTGGACATTTTATGCATTATTTGAGTTTTCAATGCATTTATGTGCATAATTAAAATTTGAACTACATGCACATGCTCCAGTGCATATAAATTGGTTGAAAAATCAAATCTGTGTCCTTGGGTGCATGCTTAGGTCCCATGCAAGAAATGGGAATGAATTTCAAACACCAGGGCACCGTTGATTGCCGGCAAGACATTGAGATGCCTGGTTTTTAAATTCTAGTAAATGCATAACTCGTCTGAAATTCATGAAACGTGGCATGCTATCATGGAGCGGCATCACCATGCTGTGGTACAAATTTTGTCCCATTTGGGGGAGGTTTGGGTATATGCTTCTCACGAACCAGAACTTCTCACAACAAGCATGATGGTTTTCGGTTGGGAACGTCCCACCTTTGGGGATGAAACGATATCCATTGCCTCTTATTGCTTTCAAATTTTTTTCTCGTGTCAACATAGAACAACTGGAGTGTTGTGTGAATTTTTGTGATTTTTCGGGGTTCGTTTGGACAGTTTATGCATTAACTGAGTTTTCAATGCATTTATGTGCATAGTTAAAATTTGAACTACATGCACATGCTCCAGTGCATATAAATTGGTTGAAAAATCAAATATGTGTCCTTGGGTGCATGCTTAGATCCCATGCAAGAAACGGGAATGAATTTCAAACACCAGGGCACCGTTGATTGCCGGCAAAACATTGAGATGCCTGGTTTTTAAATTCTATTAAATCCAAAACTCGGCTGAAATTCATGAAACTTGGCATGCTATCATGGAGCGGCATCAACATGCCGTGGTACAATTTTTTCCCATTTGGGGCAGGTTTGGGTATATGCTTCTCACAAACTGGAGCTTCTCACGACAACCATGACGGTTTTCGGTAGGGAACGTCCCACCTTTGGGGACGAAACGATATCCCTTGCCTCTTATTGCTTTCAAATTTTTTTCTCGTGTCAACATAGAACAACTGGAGTGTTGTGTGAATTTTTGTGATTTTTCGGGGTTCGTTTGGACACTTTTATGCATTAACTCAGTTTTCAATGCATTTATGTGCATAATTGAAATTTGAACTACATGCACATGCTCCAGTGTATATAAATTGGTTGAAAAATCAAATCTGTGTCCTTGGGTGCATGCTTAGGTCCCATGCAAGAAATGGGAATGAATTTCAAACACCAGGGCAGTGTTGATTGCCAGCAAAACATTGAGATGCGTGGTTTTTAAATTCTAGTAAATCCAAAACTCGTCTGAAATTCATGAAACTTGGCATGCTATCATGGAGCGGCATCGACATGCCGTGGTACAAATTTTGTCCCATTTGGGGCAGGTTTGGATATATGGTTCCCACAAACCGGAGCTTCTCACAACAAGCATGATGGTTTTCGGTAGGGAACGTCCCACCTTTGGGGACGAAATGATATCCATTGCCTCTTATTGCTTTCAAATTTTTTCTCGTGCCAACATAGAACAACTGTAGTGTTGTGTGAATTTTTGTGATTTTTCGGGGTTTGTTTGGACATTTTTATGCATTAACTAAGTTTTCAATGCATTTATGTGCATAATTCAAATTTGAACTACATGCACATGCTCAAGTGCATATAAATTGGTTGAAAAATCAAATCTGTGTCCTTGGGTGCATGCTTAGGTCCCATGCAAGAAATGGGAATGATTTTCAAACACCAGGGCACCGTTGATTGCCGGCAAAACATTGAGATGCCTGGTTTTTTAATTCTAGTAAATCCAAAACTCGTCTAAAATTCAAGAAACTTGGCATGCTACCATGGAGCGGCATCAACATGCCATGGTACAAATTTTGTCCCATTTGGGGCAGGTTTGGGTATATGCTTCTCACAAACCAGAGCTTCTCACAACAAGCATGATGGTTTTCGATAGGGAACGTCCCACCTTTGGGGATGAAATTATATCCATTGCCTCTTATTGCTTTCATTTTTTTCTCGTGCCAACATAGAACAACTGGAGTGTTGTGTGAATTTTTGTGATTTTTCGGGGTTTGTTTGGACATTTTTATGCCTTAACTGAGTTTTCAATGCATTTATGTGCATAATTCAAATTTGAACTACATGCACATGCTCCAGTGCATATAAATTGGTTGCAAAATCAAATCTGTGTCCTTGGGTGCATGCTTAGATCCCATGCAAGAAATCGGAATGAATTTCAAACACCAGGGCACCGTTGATTGCCGGCAAGACATTGAGATGCCCGGTTTTTAAATTCTAGTAAATCCAAAACTCGTCTGAAATTCAAGAAACTTGGCATGCTATCATGGAGCGGCATCAACATGCCGTGGTACAAATTGTGTCCCATTTGGGGCAGGTTTGGGTATATGCTTCTCACAAACCAGAACTTCTCACAGCAAGCATGATGATTTTTCGGGGTTCGTTTGGACATTTTATGCATTAACTGAGTTTTCAATGCATTTATGTGCATAATTCAAATTTGAACTACATGCACATGCTCCAGTGCATATAAATTGGTTGAAAAATCAAATATGTGTCCTTGGGTGCATGCTTAGGTCCCATGCAAGAAATGGGAATGAATTTCAAACACCAGGGCACCGTTGATTGCCGGCAAGACATTGAGATGCCTGGTTTTTAAATTCTAGTAAATCCAAAACTCATCTGAAATTCATGAAACTTGGCATGCTATCATGGAGCGGCATCAACATGCCGTGGTACAAATTTTGTCCCATTTGGGGCAGGTTTGGGTATATGCTTCTCACGAACCAGAACTTCTCACAACAAGGATGATGGTTTTCGGCAGGGAACGTCCCACCTTTGGGGACAAAACGATAGTGCTTTCAATTTTTTTCTCGTGTCAACATAGAACAACTAGAGTGTTGTGTGAATTTTTGTGATTTTTTGGGGTTCGTTTGGACATTTTATGCATTAACTGAGTTTTCAATGCATTTATGTGCATAATTAAAATTTTAACTACACGCACATGCTCCAGTGCATATAAATTGGTTGAAAAATCAAATCTGTGTCCTTGGTTGCATGCTTAGGTGATACGTCTCCAATGTATCTATAATTTTTGATTGTTCCATGCTATATTATATTCTGTTTTGGACATTATTGGGCTTTATTATTATACACTTTTATATTATTTTTGGGACTAGCCTATTAACCGGAGGCCCAGCCCAGAATTTCAGTTTTTTGCCTATTTCAGAGTTTCGTAGAAAAAGAATATCAAACGGAGTCCAAACGGAATGAAACCTTCGGGGACGTGATTTTCGGAACGAACGTGATCCAGAGGACTTGGACCCTACGTCAAGACATCAACCAGGAAGGCACGAGGTAGGGGGGCGCGCGTACCCCCCTGGGCGCGCCCTCCGCCCTCGTGGGCCCCACATTGCTCCACCGACGTACTTTTTCCTCCTATATATACCTATGTACCCCCAAACTACCAGATACGGAGCCAAAAACCTAATTCCACCGCCGCAACCTTTTGTACCCCGTGAGATCCCATCTTGGGGCCTTTTCCGGAGCTCCGCTGGAGGGGGCATCGATCACAGAGGGCTTCTACATCAACACCATAGCCTCTCCGATGATGTGTGAGTAGTTTACCTCAGACCTTCGGGTCCATAGTTATTAGCTAGATGGCTTCTTCTCTCCTTTTTGTTCTCAATACAATGTTCTCGCCCTCTCTTGTGGAGATCTATTCGATGTAATCTTATTTTGCGGTGTGTTTGTTGAGACCGATGAATTGTGGGTTTATGATCAAGTTTATCTATGAACAATATTTGAATCTTCTCTGAATTCTTTTATGTATGATTGTGTCGGGTGGTAGGTGCGACATATGCCAACGGGTGGCTTATCATTGTGGGAGCCAGTAAGACATCCCCGGTGCCTGGAAACGGGATAAGGCAAAGACATGCATGCCGGCGAATCTTACCCAGGTTCGGGGCTCTCCGTGGAGATAACACCCCTAGTCCTGCTCTGCGGGGTCTCCGCATGATCACTAGATCAACACAAGTGGCTACAAGTGGCTCCTTGAGCTGTTTGGCTAGAGGAAGAAGAAGGGCAAGGCTAGCTCTCCTCTTCTCTCTATGTGGTGTCTAAAACTCTAAGAGATCAACCCTTTGCATGGGTGCCCTGGGGGGTTTATATAGGCCTACCCCCAGGGGTACAATGGTAATCCGGCTGGATGTGGGTCCAGGCCATCAGTGTCTGTATCCGCCGGCTTCTCCGCCGGCCGCTGGGGCCCGCTGACTGGTGGGTCCCGCCGGCTGCCGGCCTCTTGGCCGACAGGCCGGCCCACCGCCTGGGGGTCTTGTCGGCGGCTGGTCATTGTAGCCTCGCCCCTGATGACGAGGGCTTTGCCGGGGTAAGCATGGCTACAGTGCCGCCGCCTGGAGGGCTCTCACTGTAGCCTTACCTCGTCTTGTCTCCTTAATGGTGCACATACTTGAGGGATGGAGGTAGCCGGCTGACGGGGGCCAGCTACGTCCCAGGCCGACTGGGGGAGGCTTGGCCGCCTTCGGGTGTCTCTCTGGCTGGCGGGGCCCGCCACCTACAGGCCATACTGACAGCCTGTCGTCGGTGGCGTCATGGTCAACATGGCAACAGTGCTGTGCCGGACGGCGCACTGTGGCCATGCGTGCTCCGGGATTCGGGGGTGGCAGGTTCTACCGTAGCCACGCCCTGTCTCATCGCCGTTATGGGGGTGCAGACTTTGAGGGGGGACGCCTGGCCGCCTGCCAGGAGCCGGCCTTCTCATAGCCGGCTACTGGGAGTCGGCCCTTTTCGCGAGGGCCAGCATAGCCTTGCCGCCTTCCAGAAGCCGGCCGGTGGGCCACCCGGCCATAGGAAGGCGGTCATGTGTCTTGGACGCTTGAGGGCTTGTTCTGCCTAACAATTTTTGAAGAGCCAGGGGGAGCCAGCTAGGCTACCCGTGGTTATTTACTCCGACAGTAGTCCCCGAAGCTGGTTGGGCTTCGCGGCTGAAAGGAGGACGAGAAGCTCGACCAGCTTCCTATCTTGAAGAGCCAGCAGCTAGGAGCCGTCTTTGATCAGGTGAGACGTCTAGGTGAGGCTTTGAAGCTTGAAGGCGGGAACCAGCTGGCACACATGCCAGGCTGCGGGCTGGCCGCTCGCCGCATGCGCGCCATGTGGCATCCTTTGGCTGGAAGGGTCTGCCAGCCCACGCGCGCGACGGGACGTCGCCGCAGGCCGGGGCCCGCCACTTTCGTGCCGCGGCCCATGGGTGGATCTTCTGTGGCCCGAACGGGCCATTCATCTTCCAACGGCAGTTTCCGCATGCCGTTAGGGCGCAATAATCGCGAGACGTGGGGGAGTGGGCACAGTTAATCCCACGTCCCCCCCGTGCCTCGCCTCCTCGGCTTCGCCGTACGAGGCTATAAATAGGGGGAGTAGGAGGAGCGGCAGATGCTCGCACGCTCGCCCTCGCTCCGCCACTTTCTTCTTCTTCCTCCTCTCCGTCGCTGCAGCTACTCGCCGCCGCGCCGCTCCTCCAGTCACCGCATTACCCCGCAGCTTCTCCGCTGCGGGGCTGCGCTTTCACCGCCGCCGTGCTTTCTCCATCGGCCTCTCGCCCTCATGTCGCATGGCGGAGACTGGGACGGCTCCAACGTCCACGACGATCACATCGACTTCCTCCGCAAGACGCGGCGGTTGACCGGCTAGGATTATGTGCGGGTCCGTCTTGCGCCGGAGAAGGAGATCTCGCCGGTGCCGGAGGAGGATGAGCGGGTGGTCTTCTTCTCGCACTGTCTGCGCCGGCCTCGACCTACCTGCGAGCGGCTTCTTCCGCTCCTTCCTCGAGTTTTACCAGCTCCAGCCGCACCACCTTACCCCAAACACGGTGGTGCTGCTGTCTGCCTTTGTCACTTTGTGCGAGGGCTTCCTCGGCGTCCTTCCCACCCTCGAGCTCTGGGGGGAATTCTTCCAGTCCAAGCTCGGCACCGCCATGAGGGGCGTGCCGGCTCAGAGCGGTGCCTTCATCGCGATGCGGAGGCCGGTGGCCGACAATCCGTTTCCTCCCATCACGCTGATCCAGTCGGTGAAGCTCTGGCAGGAGTCCTATTTCTACGTGAAGAACGTCGCTTCGCAAGGCGACTACGTCAACTTGCCGGCTTATGTAGTCGGCCCGCCGGCTGGGAGGCGGCCCCAATGGTCCTATTGGGCCAAAACACTGTCGCCTGCTGGAGCCACCGCCGTCGCCCGACTCCAGGTACTGGTCCAGTTGGAGGGACTGACCGGGCCCAACCTGTTGGCCGCCTTCATGGCGCGCCTTGCTCCCACTCCAAGGCCGCCCTCATATGATTTGTCAAATGAGCGGCCACCTTGATCCGAGTCGGCTATGCACCAAGGAGATGCCTCACGCGGAGGTAGCTCATATGGTGAACTACCTGCTAACTGCAAGCTCACCGACGAGTGGCAGTTTGGCAAGGAGCCGTACTCCCGCGCCAATCCCCCGCCCTCGGTAAGTTTTCTTCTCTTTTCCTCTTCATTTTCTCTGTTGCCGAGTTCTTCCTGGCCGACTCTAACCAGTCGGCTTGTTTTTGACAGAGCCCCCTCCTTCGACCGGCAGCCAGAGCCGCGGGGCTGGAATGCCAGTACCTCCCCGACCGGGCAACAGACAACTTGGACGACCCCGACTTGGGGGTGGCCGCTCTAGACGACGACGCCGTGGGGGGAGGCGGTGAGGCAGGCGGCTCCGGGTTCGGAGCCAGCTTCGAGGACAGGCCGGATGACGACGAGGCTGAAGTCGTCCCGCGCTGTCAGCCGGCGTCCGATCATCAGGGCGCGGGTTCATCCGCTGCGCCGACTGCTCGAGGCGGCGTGCAGAAACGCCGGGCCGCGCCGATCCTTTTTGGCAGTCGGCCGAAGAAGCCCAAGAGTACGGCGGCAACGACTAAGCGCGACGAGGCGGCCGCCAAGGCCGCCCGCTTCCGCAAGGTGGTGAAGCAGCCGCAGATGGTTTCGGCGTAAGTGTTACTTCTCTCACGTATTCCTTCTTCTTTTTTGTTGATATTCTTCTGAGTCCTTGTCTTGACTTAAAAAATAGGGCTCCGCTTTCTCTTGAGCGGACCGCTGCCGCCTCCGTGGTTGGAGCGGTGGGAGGGTCTGCAAGCGCCCGCCGTGTGGACCCCCGTGCCGAGCTTCAAGCGGCGACAGAGCGGAATGCACGGGAGGCGCGGGTGGAGCGGGAGGCGGAGGAGCTGAGGGCGACCGCTGCCAAGGCGGCGCAGGAGACGACGGAGGAGTCGGCGGGGGCACAAGCCGACGCAGCGGCCAAGGCTCAGGCTCAGGCTGCAGCCGCAGAGAGGGCGGCGGAGGCCCTGCGTAACCGGCCTCGACAGCTTGTCGTCCCCCTTCGCGCTGTGGCCCCCGAGATCCCGGTGCCCCCGCGGGAGGAAGCCGGTGGCGACCAGCCGGTGATGGAGAGGGGGGAGGGCGACATCGTCGTCCTGGAGAGGGAGGCGGCACCGCTATCGCCGACTGGGGCAGACCAAGGCAGTCGGCCTAGCGCGCCGCACGTGCAACCGGCTGGAGGTGAGCCGGCTACGAGGGCAGACCTTGTGGTCCGGTCGCCATCGCGCCAGCGCGCAGGGAAGGCGACTTCGGCGCCGGACCCGCAGAAGGCCGCGGGCTCTAGCTCGTCGGCCTAGGATCTGGAGACGGCCAGCGCCAGCTCGCCGGGGTGGACGCCGGGTGGTAGGACGGTCGTGCTAAACGTGGCGGTGCAAGAAGTCCGGAACCGGCTTCAATCCCAGGCCACCGTGCTGAAGCAGTATACTCAAGAGATCCTCGCGACGCGGACGGCTATTCAGGTGAGTCTTCCCGCTTTTTTGTTTCTTGTTCTTGATTTCTTCCGTGGGGGCGCGTCAGCGCACCCACTGGGTGTAGTCCCCGAGTTCTGAGTCGGCTGCTGAGCAGGCGGCTTGGAACTTCTTAGTAGACTTCGATTGCTATCTTGTTCTTATTCACTCCTCTGTCCTATTTGCAGGACTATCACAACCTCCGCGCGGCTACCTTCAACTCCCAGGCCCGGGAGCTGAACCAGAAGACCATTGATCTGACCGAGAGTCGGAGTAAGTGCTTCATCTTTTATCTCACGTGGGGGCGCGTCAGCGCACCCACTGGGTGTAGTCCCCGAGATTCGGGCCGACTGCTGAGCAGTCGGGCCGGATCTTTCCTGGCGACTTCTTTCTTATTGCTTTTTTCTTCTTTACCATATCTGCAGAGGCCAATGCTGACCTGAGGGAGCAGTTGGGTGGGGCCCAGACCGCCCTTCGCGCCAAGGAAGCCGAGTACAACGCCTTGGCTCAGGAGCGTGACCGCTTGGTCAAGAAGCTGGCCGACCAGGAGGAGAGCCATAAGGTGGCCCTGAAGGCGGCGCAGGACAGCGAGGCCGCCCTCCAAGCCGAATACGAGACCGAGGCAGCGAGCTAGGCTGAGGCAAGGAAAGCGCTGAGCGACGGCTACGGCCAAATCGAAGATTTGGTTGACGGTAGGCCGCCTTCTTCTTCGTCCCTTTGCTTGCCGCCTGCCATTTGGTCCATTTTTAGACTTTGTGTTTTTTCTCTTCCTTTCTTACTTGTGCAGAGTACTTCCCTGGTTACTCCGTTGCCGCCACCCAAGTCATCGAGGCCCACCGCGACGCGCAAAGGCAGGCTGGAGTTGAGATCGCGCCGGATGCTCGTCGGTCGCTTGAGGAGCAGCTTCTGGCGATCCAAGCCCGCCTCCAGCCAGCTCACCGCATGCTCCGCCGTCTTCAGCGCGTTGGGGCGCAAGTGCTGGCCGCCCTCTGGCCCGGCGAGGTGGTTCCCCGTACCCCCAGTCGGACTGCCGACTGGCTGGAGGTAGCGGTTGGCCGCTTCGAGGCCTGGAAGGCTTCTGCAGCTCGGTCAGGCGCCAGGCGGGCGCTGGAGTTCATCCGAGCTTGGTATCCTGGGCTAGATTTGGCCCAGCTGACCACCTGGCGGCAGGAGGCCAACGAGGAGCTGGAGGCGGTGCGGCCGGCTATCATCCAGCGCACCTTGGCGATCGCCGACTACACCGACACTAGTGCCTTTGCCCCTGAGGTGAATGATGACGGCGTTGCTCAGCCGGAGGAGTGGTTTGGGATGAACCCAGTGGATGGTGAAGACTCGGCGGAGGAGATCGACTCCAGTGACGAGGGCGAAGAGGTGGAGGGAGAGGATGGTGAAGATGTCGTGCCAGACGGTGGAGCAACCGGCCAGCCTCAGCTTGATCGTGCCTCCAGCAACAAGGCGCGTGCGAGCGCGCCGCCTGCAGCCGGTGATGATCAAGCCGAGACTCGCCAGCCGGCCACTCCTCCAGCCAGCACTGCCGTCTCCACTGACCTGCCTGGTTCGCCTGTTGCACCTTTGGCTTGATCCGCCACCTTTGCTTTCCTGTTTATTACTCTTTGAACAATATTTGTTAAGTTTGCGCAGTTCCACCCACTGGGGGTGTATTCAAACTATGTTGAATGCCGGCCTTTCGAAGGCCTTTTGTGTAAATATAATCATGCATGTGCTTGGCTTCCGATTGTATTTGCTTTTCATCCTTTTGGCTGTGTCCTTTGTCGCCCTCCCTTGGTCACCGCCTTCCCAGCCGGACAGCTGCTCTGCAGTCTGTGGCTGGGGAAGGGCTTGGCCGTTTGGGAGGGCAAGTACTCTAGCTTTCTTAGATTGTAGCAAGGTGAATGGGAAGCCGGAGAGGCACGGTTTTGCTTCGGCGAGAGGCACGGTTTTGCTTCCGCGAGAGTCACGGTTTTGTTTCCGTGAAAGGCATGATTGTGCCTCTTGGAAACGGCTTTCGGGAAGGAAAAAACAAAACGTGCTTCGGTTCGTTTTTTGTCCTTTTTTCGTGAAAAAAAGTTCATCAAAACCTATCTACATGGGATCTAGTTTTGAAGATCTCGACCCGAGGAATCCAACGGTGAAAACGATTCGAGATTCGGACGTACAGTTTAAGAGATAAATCATTTTGAATAAACGGTTCTACGGAAAAAGAGGAAACTCCCAGGTTGCAACAAGTGGCCCACATGTAGCACGCCACTTGTCGCAACCTGGGGAGGTGGAAGTGATCTTTGGAGGGAATACTCATCAAATAGTGATTTCGTTGGGCTGCATGTTGGCCGCGGCATTTTTTTAGAATAAAGGTTGAAGAAGAGCCCGACTTTGAATTAACAAAGCCATCAACTAGCCAGGCATTACAAAGTACCAACCAAGCTAACAAAGATGAAAAAGATACAAGGGGCTGATGGAGCAGCTTACGACGCAACACTCACTAACAAGCACAAAATAGGAGAGCACAACTTGCTAATGTCGCTGCCCACTACACTTAGTGCCAGGGACAACCAAACAGAGTAGATTGCAATGGATCGGCCGTCTGCTAAGGGAATGACCAAGATAGTGTCTGTATCATCAGGCGGAGAAGGGACAACTCCTAACTCCTCAGATGCCGAAGAGGGCCCCTACAGTCTCATCCTGGCTCAGGGACGCAGCACCGTCGGCAAGAGAGACGCTTGCCCGAGAGCTAGAATAGGAGTCGGCTTCACGGCCACTCGAATAGAACACGCCGCCTGACCTGCACGAAGCCAAAAGTACACCACACCAGATACAACGTCGCCGCTCGCGAACACCTAGCAAAGAGAGAAAACCACCTGAGGCAATCAAAGAGCATGAAACAACACCGAGCCAAGCCACAACAGCGAGCATCATGAGAGCGAAATCAGATGCCGCACAGAGGAGTCGGGTACTCAACAACATGGCTAACAGCCACGCAGGAGAGAAACCACCAAAGGGGACGGCAGATCTACAAATAATGGCATCGCTAGCCACTGCATAGAGGACAAAGCAGCTGCCAGACGCCTCCACACCAAGGCAACACTCGGGCAAACCTGCAACATCCCCAGGCGGCGTCTCCATGGAGAACACGACGCGCACGGCAACGACGCCGCCCAGTCCGGAGAGGATTTTGAGCTTTCGCTCGGGAGCAAGGTAGGGGGTGGGTAGGGAGGGTCCTTAACAACGCCTCCAAGGATGGAAAGCGGCGCCCTTGGGCATCGCTGGCCGAGGTCGGACCAGCCGGTCTAGGGTTTCCCCCGGACCCAAACCTGTGCCACCAGCACCTCACCAGCCAGAGCACCGGCTGCCAAGGCCGCCAGACACATGGATGGGGGAGGAGGAGTGAGCCAGAAAGGTGGAGAAGTCATACCTTCATATCTGATTAGAAGAAGGCCTCACGCTGCAACCACCAACCACCAGGGGCCTCGCCGCCCGAATGACTGAGGAACCTGGCTACCAGCACCAACGAAGGCCGCCAGCAGCCACGCCGATGCCTGGCCCTCGAGGCAGCCGCCCCGACGACCGCTGCCCTCCACGAGAGAAACAGAGTGTAAGTGCATCTAGTGCCCCTTAGTGATTTTGGTGTATTGAAGACTTATAGGTTAAGGGACTAATGTGTTTTTGAGTGTACACAGGACTATAAGTCTATGAGGAGTTTGATATTTACAGAGAAAGTCGACCCCTAAAAATGAATGTCTTCAACTGAAGACTTTGGCTTTCTGAAGACTTTGAAAGTGAAGAAATTGGTGTGACCGTGAAGACTTGATATACATGCGAGGATCATGAAGCGTGAAGACTTTGTTTTCATAGCTTCTTTTTCTCTTTCTTGAGTCATAGGAAACACCGTACTATTAAAGGGGGTCGAGGAAAAACTAAGGAAAAGTTTCCAAGTGAGGCTCATCTCAAAATCCTACACCTACCAATCCCTTCGAGTGAAGCATTGGAAATCTCATACAGTTTAGTCAATTTCTTTAGTGACAGAGACAAAGTTCTTCTGGTCTCTGAGGAATTTGTCCTGACCGAGGAGTTAGGAATTCGCCAGTGCGAATTGCCTACAAGTGAGGATCATGATAGCCCTGAGGAATTTCAACCTCAAATTTCCGACCGTTGCTGTGCTATGCGCCAGCTGTCCCAAAATATCTTATCCACCTAATGGTCATATCATTGAAGGGCATTTATGTCTTATCATGTCGGGCGGCTCCCTAGGCTATAAATAGTCGCCCCCTACAACCACTAGCTGGTTGGCTGCTCCGAAAGAAACTGACACTTGTCATTGACAGCATCCCATCCTCCAAGGACTTTGAGCGAAGATCATCAAGTGAGGAAAACCCAAACCCAAACACCTACAAACCCAAAGTGATTGAGCATCACTGAAGAGATTGTTCCTGTGTGGATCCGACGCTTGTTACCTTTCAAGACTATGCATCTTCCAGACGATTAGGCGTCATGGTCTAGAGCATCCAAGAGGAAATTGTGGATCTCCGAGTGACCGAGTTTGTGAAGGTTTGGAAGTCACCTGAAGACTTACCACGAGTAAAACTGTCACGACAAGGTCTAGGCAAGGTCTCTGTGACCTTAGCTCAAGTAGAATACGATGAGGACTGTGTGTCCTCAGGTTTAAATACCTAGCCGCTCCAACCAGACGTACAACTGTCACGGCAGTTGGAACTGGTCTACCAAATCACTGTCTTCACCGAGCTAACTAGTTCTATTTCCTCAACCCTTTCATTTCCTTATTACTGTGTTGTGTACTTGATCGTTACTGTTTGAAGACTTTGACTGAAGACTTTCTCTATTTCCTCAGTTCAATTTCTTCAGTCAGTTTGTCTTCAGCCTGCTTATCCTGTGTTTACTCTCTTTGTACTCTGTGCTTGTTTTCATTCCATCATGACGACTGTGCTTCTGTTCTGTTATGCTTGCATCTGAGTACTTATTCTGCTGCTAGTCGTTCGTGACTTAGGAATTTCCTCACCCTGAAATTCTTCAGTGACAAATTTGTAAAAATCGCCTATTCACCCCCCTCTAGTCGACTTAACGCACTTTCAATTGGTATCAAAGCGAGGTACTCCCTTGTTCTATGTGATTTTGTTTTAACCTCCTGGAGTTTCAGTTATGTTGACTGCAGGTATGATCAAGGTCTCTGCTGGGTGTCCTACCTTCGATGGGACGAACTACCCCTACTGGAAAAATAAGATGCAGATGCATCTGAGGCAATAGACAACGATCTCTGGTATGTTGTGGAAAATGGTGTTCCATCTGTCACTGCTACCATCAACGCTGGCGTGAAGAGATTCAAGCAACTCGACTCTCAAGCGAAGAACATCATATGTGGCCATCTGAGCAAAGGGCAGTATGGCAGAGTGAGTGCTTTGGAGACAGCAAAGCTGATCTGGGATAGGCTGTCCAAGGTCAATGAAGGAGTCTCAACACAGCGTGACTCTCGAGTTGACATTCTTCGCAATCTCTTCAACCGCTTCAAAAGACTCGACAATGAAAATGTTCAGCAAACCTTCAATCGCCTCACTGACATCTCAAATGAGCTTCAAGCACTTGGTGCCACTGACACCACCGACCATGAGGTGGTGGAGAAATTGCTGAGATCGCTTGATTCCTCATTTGACACTCTAGCACTGATGATACAAGAACGTGGTGACTACAAGTCACTTGATCCCGCTGATATCCTCGAGAGGCTAAACACTCATGAGTTCCAACTTGCTGAGAAGAGAGATCTCTATGGATCAAGCTATGGCAGAACTCGCGCTTTGAAGGCCAAGGCAGTCTCTGAATCTCAAGGTGAGGATTCTGGTAGTAACCTTGGTGATCCTGAATAACTGAGCCAGGAGCTAGCAATGCTCGTGAGGAAATTCCAAAAGTTCTCAAGACGTGGTCGCTTTGGTAAATCCTCAAGAAATGATGACATGAGATCAGATTCCTCATCCTATGACTACAAGAAGAGAACTTGCCACAAATCTAAGAAACCTGGTCACTACATTCAAGATTGTCCTCAATGGGAAAAGGAATCAAAGAAGAAGAAATACAAGAATTACAATTCTGATGACTCAAAGAAGAAGAAGAAATCTTCAAAGTCCTCATCATAAAAATCCTTGAAGTCTTCATCTCACAAGAAGAGTAGCTCTAAGAAGGCCCGGGCATTCATTGGCAAGGAAATGGACTCTGAGGATGAACCTGAGGAAACTAAGGAAGAGGAGGCATCTGAGGAGTCAGAATCTGGCGTGGCGAGCCTAGCCCACGCTACTACGTTCGTCAGCAAGTCCATCTTCAACTCTGAGGAAAATGGCTTCCCCAACAAGGCTGACGACGGCGATGATGACTACGCTCCCACCTATTGCTTCATGGCAAAGGGTGTGAAGGTACTCAAATATCCCTCCTCTGAATCAAGTGAGGATGAATCTGATGAAAACCTCAAGCCTAGCTACTCTAAACTTGCTAAGATTGCTGTAAAACAATAAAAGGCTTTTGAAAAGGTTCAAAATATGCTAGACAAAAGCGATGATATGTTGGGTGAAGAAATGGATCGCACCAAAACTTTGACTGAAAATCTTCAGAGACTTCAGTCCAAGTTTGATAACCTTCAGAGTCATCACAACACTCTCTTATCTGATCATGAGAAGCTTTCTTATGAATTTCTTCAAAGAAAGCAAGACCTTGAGACACTAAGGGTGAGTTATGAAGATCTTAAGAAGGAGCGAGATTCAATATTACTTGCTCAACAGATCAGCGCTGCTAAGGAAGAATTCATTCCACCATGTCTGAAGTGCATTGAACGCGAATCTGCTAATTCTTCACCTGAAAGTTTAAATTCTTCTATTGCTGCAAATTCTTCACCTGTTTCTGCTATCACTAATTCCTCATCTGAGGATGTTGCTAGTATCACTGACAATGCAGGGCTGAGGAATTGTATGTGACAAGCATGTACAAAAGCCTCAAAGGGCATCAGGCACTTTGTGATGTGCTTAAAAAGCAGATCCTCAAAAGGAAGCCTAGGAAAGAGGGTATTGCCTTCGAGAGGAAACTCAATGCTGATGGAACATACTGGAAGCCTGAGCAGTACCCCAAAACCTCATGGGTTGCTGCGAAGGGACCTCTAGTAGATCCATCCACTTTATCTTGGTTTACATGTGATTCTTCACATTCTTCTGATGAGTCATTTGACTCCAACTATAAACTGTTCAAAAATTAGAATGGTGAAGTATTTGCTAGATATGTTGGCACTAACTACAGGAATGGTTCCCCTATGAATAAAATATGGGTTCCCAAAAGGTTCCTTGAAAGTCTTCAGGTGAATGTCATCATGACACCACCTGTGAAGAATAGGAACCCCAAATCAAATTCTTCATACGGACCCAATTCCTCAAATGGATCAAAGTCCTCATATGAACATCATCGTGCTAATACTTATGTTTCACACAATCATTATGTTCATAAGTCCTCGAAGAATTTCCCTGCGTATTCATATGCTTACCCTAACCCCTCTTATGTGAAACGAAGTGGATTGGCATCTATGCCACCTTTCTCTTATGGAGCTCGCAGAATGATGAACTCTTTGCCACCCCTCCAGATGTGGGTGGTGAAGAAAAAGAACTAATCTCTTATGTAGATTCAGGACTCCAGACGAACTTAAACGTCTGAAGAATTTGCTGGAGACCTGAATATGCTTGATAGGACGCAAGCTAATCATGAAGAAACGAATTTTCGTTTCTCACGTCATCATACTGTTATACCTGTTCTATTGCTTGATGAAATTGATCTAATGAATTTGATGTCATATTCTTCACTGATGAAGTATATGAGTTCGTAAGCTGCACTAATTCATCTGCAGGATGATCAACCCAAAGCCACTGAGTGGGTCCTCGATAGTGGATGTACAAATCACATGACTGATGACAAGAACTTATTGATGGACACTCCCTTATCTCCATCGCATCTAAAGCATATCACCTATGCTGACAAAGGCAAAAGCAAGGTATTGGGTCTAGGTAAGGTTGCGATCTCGAAGGATCGACACATGGACAAAGTCATGCTTGTCGAGTCCTTAGGATTCAACCTCATGTCAGTCTCAATGCTTTGTGATCTTGATATGGTTGTTATATTTGGCAAGTATTGTTGTGTTGTGATCATGGAAGCTGACCATTCCAAAGTCTTCAAAGGCTTTAGGAGAGGAGATCTGTATATTGTTGATTTCTCTACAGGACCACAACCTGCTATATGTCTACTTGCAAAAGCTTCAGAAGGCTGGCTATGGCATCGACGACTTGGTCATGCTGGCATGAGGAACTTGCACACGCTCGCGAAGAAGAAGCATGCCATTGGCATTGAGAATGCCAAATTCCTCAAGGATCACCTGTGTGGAGCCTGTGAAGCTGGAAAGATGACCAAGTCCAAGCATCCCTCAAAGACTATCATGACTACCACTCGTCCATTTGAATTGCTTCACATGGATATCTTTGGCCCTAATCACTATTCCTCATTCACCAATGAAGCATCTCTATATGGCTTTGTTATTGTTGATGACTATTCTCGTTATACATGGGTGCATATCATCACTTACAAATGTGAAGTGCAAGAAGTCTTCAAAAGATTTTCCTCGAGGGCTTCAACCAACTCTGGTGTGAAGATCAAGCACATCAGAAGTGACAATGGAACCGAGTTCAAGAACACTGGTCTTGATGACTATCTTGATGAACTTGGTATTACTCATGAGTTATCTGCTCCTTATACTCCTCAGCAAAATGACGTCGTGGAGCGCAAGAACCGGACTCTTGTTGAGATGGCTTGCACTATGCTTGATGAATACAAGACGCCTCGTCACTTCTGGATTGAGGCAATTGATACTGCGTGCCACATCATCAACAGGGTATATCTTCACAAATTCTTCAAAAAGACCTCATATGAACTCCTCACTGACAGGAAACTCAATGTGAGTTATTTCAAAGTCTTCGGTGCTAAATTTTGGGTTAGAGATCCTCATCACAACTCTAAATTTGCACCGAAAGCACATGAAGGTTTTATGCTTGGTTACGGAAAGGACTCGCACACCTACAGAGTGTTCAACAATGTTCACCATAAGGTTGTTGAAACTGTAGATGTGCGGTTCGATGAAACTAATGGCTCGCAAAGAGAGCACCTACCTCCTGTCGTAGATGAAATGTCACCCGAGGAAACTATCAAGTTCAAGGCTACTGAGGATGTCGTTCCTACTGAAGAATCTGCTGAAGAAGTTATTCCAGATCATGAAGAACATCATGCTGGTGCACTTGAAGAAAATGGTTCTGAAGAAAATGAGCAAATTCCTCGTCGTCAACCCGCTCACCCTCGCGTTGCAAAACGAAGTGCAGATTGAGAAAATCATCAGCGACATCAACGCACCAGGTCCTCTCACACGCTCAAAAGCTTCACATTTGTCTAACTTTTATGGGCACTTTGCTTTCGTCTCTATCACAAAGCCCACTAAGGTAGATGAAGCATTTCTGGAGCCTGAGTGGATTCAAGCTATGCAAGAGGAATTACGTCAGTTCGAGCTCAACAATGTCTGGGAACTTGTCAAGTGACCAGACCCTCACAAACACAATATCATCGGCACAAAATGGATCTACTACAACAAGCAAGATGAAAATGGCCTTGTGGTGAGGAATAAGGCACGGCTGGTAGCTCAAGGCTACACACAGGTTGAAGGAATTGATTTCGATGAAACTTTTGCACCTGTTGCTAGACTTGAGGCTATTCACATATTACTTGCTTATGCTAACCATCATAATATCATCTTATATCAAATGGATGTGAAAAGTGCATTCCTCAATGGTAAGCTTGAGGAAGAAGTATATGTTGCTCAACCCCCAGGTTTTGAAGATCCAAAGCATCCTCATAAAGTCTTCAGACTCAATAAGGCCCTCTATGGCCTCAAGCAGGCCCCTCGGGCATGGTATGATACTTTGAAGGAATTCCTCATGAAGAAAGGCTTCAAACCCTGTTCACTTGACCCAACTCTTTTCACCAAAACCTATGATGATGAATTATTCGTGTGCCAAATATATGTTGATGATATCATCTTTGGTCGTACTGACCAACGTTACAGTGCTGAATTTGCATATATGATGAGTGGAGAATATCAAATGTCTATGATGGGAGAATTGAAATTCTTCTTAGGTCTTCAGATACGCCAACAATGAAACGACATGTTCATATCTCAGGAGAAATACCCCAAGGATGTATTAAGGAAATTCGGCATGCAAGATTGCAAAGGCGTCAAAATCCCTATGCCCACAAATGGCCATCTATGCGTTGATGAAAATGGTATTGACTTTGATCAAAAGGTATACCGCTGCATGATTGGCTCTTTATTGTATTTATGTGCATCTAGGCCAGATATTATGCTTAGTGTTTGCATGCGTGCCCGCTTTCAAGCTACACCGAAGGAATCACACCATAAGGCTGTGAAGCATATTCTTCGATATCTAGCTCACACTCCAACACTTGGATTATGGTATCCCAAGGGCTCAGCTTTTGATCTCATTGGATATTTAGACTCTGACTATGCTGGTGATCGTGTGGACCGCAAGTCAACATCAGGCACATGCCATTTCCTCGGACGATCCTTGGTATGTTGGTCCTCGAAGAAACAGAACTGCATATCACTCTCTACTGCTGAAGCTGAGTACATTGCTGCTGGTTCGTGCTGTGCTCAATTGCTATGGATGAAGCAAACCCTCAAGGACTACGGCATCAAAATGAAGAATGTGCCTCTCTACTGTGACAATGAGAGTGCCATCAAGGTTGCTCATACCCAGTTCAGCACTCGAAGACAAAGCACATTCAGATTCGTCATCATTTTCTTCGTGATCATGTGTTGAAGGGCGACATCTCTATCGAGCACGTGAAGACTGAAGAACAGCTAGCCGATATCTTCACAAAGCCCTTGGATGAGAAGAGATTTAGCAAGTTGCGGTGTGAGCTAAATATCTTAGAATCTTCGAATGTCCTTTGAAAAGGACACACATGAAGGAAAAATGCCCTAGAGGCAATAATAAAGTTGTTATTTATATTTCCTTATATCATGATAAATGTTTATTATTCATGCTAGAATTGTATTAACCGGAAACTTAGTACATGTGTGAATACATAGACAAATAGAGTGTCACTAGTATGCCTCTATTTGACTAGCTCGTTGAATCAAAGATGGTTATGTTTCCTAACCATAGACATGAGTTGTTATTTGATTAATGGGATCACATCATTAGAGAATGATGTGATTGGCTTGACTGTCACGACCGGTTTTTCAATAAAATAATTATTGAGAGACCAATCCCTTTTACGGACCAGTAAGGAAGAATTCCTTCTCACTGGTAGACAATATCTTGGTCACAGAAGAAAAATACCAGGAGTACTAAATATAATACAAGGTTGAGCGGAGACTGCCCAACAATTTATTACATGCACGCCGATAAAACAAGACGGCGGATAGGGTGGCATACTACTAACTCACGATAATAACGGTGGTGGAAATATCACCGCGAAGCGAGTGATATGACTCCTGAAGACTACAGCTCTTCGAGCGTCGGAGTGAGGCTCGAGGAGACTTATTGCGAGTGGCGGAAGCGTATATAATACAAGTGACCAAAATCCGGGATCGCGCAGGACTGACTGGGACTCCTCTAGGCGTCGGACGCGCTATCAAACTCTTCATCCAAGAGATCGCCTTCGTCAACATCTGGCCAAATCAACAAGCCAGGTGAGTACTATGAAAGTACTCGCAAGACAGTTCGGACATAAGATATAACAAATGTAAACATGAAGCATATGAACAATTTATCCAGTGCGTCCAGACATAGAGATAATAAATACTGGGTGCCAAGCGAGGGTCTGAATGACGCCTCGAGCGGAAACTGCAGAATAGTAATACTGGTGCCAAACGAGGGTCTGAATGACTCCTCGAGAGGAAACTGCGAGAATAATAATGCTGGTGCCAAACGAGGGTCTGAATGACTCCTCGAGAGGAAACTGCGAGAATAATAATGCTGGTGCCAAACGAGGGTCTGAATGACTCCTCGAGAGGAAACTGCGAGAATAATAATGCCACAGTCGGGCGTCGGGGCGACACCACATAAAGGGCTTATATTGCAGTTCAATAATTTAATAGTTCGGGAACATAAATTATCACAAGTACGAGACGAATAAAAATTTAGTCCATCCACAGGAATAATAATTAAACTGGATTTACCACTTGAGCTTGTTCACCGGGGACAAGTTTTCCACGCGGTTAGATATGGATATACTGATTACACTACTTGATCAAGGATACGATGACTTGGAAGGAATTGACTCTGCAGAGTTTGTACTTAACCACAGCCGACGGATTTCAGTAGTCACGGGGACTAGTTCCGTCTATGGTGTTTTGGAAGAAACACGTCTAACCAGTACACACCCAATTCAACCTTCCGAAGCCAGGGATCACCCTCGGCAACGTTCAAGAAAAACCTTGAGACGGGGAGGCTACAACCTCGCGTAGCATGGGATCAAATTTCTATACGCGCGCTCTAAGGGGGTGCCCCCCTCTCGGTCCCAACCGGAAACACCCATGCCCCCTGACCGGATGACTGGCTTTAATCCTGGGCCAAGGTACCATCATCCCGGCCTCTCTGTTTGGTGTGTACACGGAAAGAGGTTACCAACTTACTAAACTGCATCCTGGCAAATGAAACATGTGGTAGCACAGAAGGGGGAAAGAACGATAACGTGACTCCGTCCACGTTAACGTCGGAGAAAGTCGGATGACGCAAGGCTGGTATGCTACAACAGTACCACCTTGCTGCACTTCATGTCACCACATGATTAGGCCAACTCTCATCAGAGATCATCGCAACTTTGGAACATGCGGGGAAAAGAACGATAACGTGACTCCGTCCACGTTAACGTCGGAGAAAGTCGGATGACGCAAGGCTGGTATGCTACAACAGTACCACCTTGCTGCCCTTCATGTCACCACATGATTAGGCCAATTCTCATCAGAGATCATCGCAACTTTGGAACATGCGGGGAAAAGAACGATAACGTGACTCCGTCCACGTTAACATCGGAGAAAGTAGGATGACGCAAGGCAGGTATGCTACAACAGTACCACCTTGCTGCCCTTCATGTCACCACATGATTAGGCCATCTCTCATCAGAGATCTTCACAACTTTGGAACACGCGGGTAGTTACCTTACAAGCAACGAGGTATTTACCGACACTCATATGCCACGCACAAACTTTCGAGCAAACATGCAAAACACTTATCATATCAAATGTTCAAACATGCTTGCCTGGTTCGGAGAAGTCGGAGTCTAGCTCGGCGAAGTTCGCGGCTCCGTCACCTCTTCCGGAACCTACGGCAATCACGAAAAACGGGTACTAACGTGAAAACCAATGGGTGCACAGAAACTTCTCCAAATATTTTTCAAATAAATCCCATAAAACATAGACAAAATTTGAAGATTGTCAGAAAAAGAATCACTCAAAAATCCCTTTTTATTAAAAAGTTATAAAGGTTTCTGTCCAGGGACTTATCTGTAATGAAACAGAAAAGTTCCAGGGTTTTAACTGAGAAAACAGAAAACGGTTCGATTGGAAATACGCAAGCTCAAGAGGGAAAGCGTATTTGCCCGAAGGCGCCAACAGAAAACGGTTCGAGGGAGAATATAACAGAGGCTGATGTGCGGGGTCCACATGTCAGGTTTGAAAAGCTCGCCGGCGCCCGAAGACTGCGGTGGACGCCGGCGTCGAACCACGGCGAGTTAGGAGGATCGGAGGGTACCAAGAGCTTCAGTGTGTTCTTCCGCGTCGGTGGGTGGTGGAATCGACCAACGGGGAGCACCACGTCGATGGCGACACTATCTCCGGCGGACGGCGGCTCGGTGATGGTGGGGAACTCCGGTGGAGAGCTGCAAACTTCGAATTGAAGCGCGGGTCAGAGGGAGGGATGCATAGTGAAGCTACTGGCAAGAGAAGGGAGGCGGAGGTGCACACACGGGGGCGAATCGAGCTGGATCCCGTGGCGGGTCGCGGCGGCCGGAGTCGAGGAAGGAGACCTCCTCGGGGCTCTTCCAGTGGCTAGGCGTGCTCTAGGTGGAGTGCAGGGATGGTGGGTGCTCGAGTTGAAGCTCGGGGCCTCTATTTATAGGCGGATCGACGGGGTGGCCGTGAACGGAGAATCTCCGGCGAGCGATTACGGCGATGCGGTGGATTGGCATGAGGTTTGAGTGGCCAGGCAGCATCAGTGGAGGTTACTGGTGTCATTCCACAGCTAAACGGAGTTGGTCTTGGCGTAATGGTGTCGGTCCACGGTGAGATGGCCGCACGGGCTCGACGGCGGCAGAGAGCGCGCTCCGCGCCCTGCGGTTCACGACGAGAGCGGCAGCGCGTTCGGGGGAGTGGAAGGCCACGCGGCGAGCTCAGGTGGCTTGGGCGGCGCTGGGTGGCGCCGTCAGCGCCGTGCCTCCCGCGGGCGGCCGCAAAGCCGCCGCTGGCGTCGGTCACGGGGCGGCGCACCTTCTGCTGCTCGTCGCCGACGTCCGCAAGGTGCCAGGCGTTCCTGCGGTGCAGGAACAAGGGGGAGGGGACGAGGAGCAAGGCAACACAGTGGCACTGGTGAGATCGACGTCGGGTTCTGAAGAAAATGACAGTGCACTGTAATGTTCTCTGAACTTAACTGAAACTTGACATTGACAATGCACTGCAGGTGTTCGACAGAAAGATTTGGCTATGAGATAAATTTTTCTGGGGTTGTAACTTGGTGAGGTGACCACTCAATGCACCCAGAGGCTGCCTGATTTTACTTGGAATTTTTGGAGAAGGATTTGAATGAATTTCACCAAATTTGACAAATCTGGTCCAAACTTGCAGCAAGTGTAGTTTGAAAAATTTGAACTGAAGACTAGTGGATCTTCATGGATCTTGGTTGAGGGTTCAAAGGACTAGGGAGGAGAGTTGGTTTGGGGGCAAAAATCAAAACAGAAAGTAGAGTTCCTTTGTAAATCACCAATGGATAGAATAGAAGACGGAAATTTATTTGAATAAGATTTAAATGGAAAATAAACATAGGGGAGGTTCAACTTGCTGGATTAGATGCCAAACATGATCCAAAGATGAGGGGAGGGTTAGGAGAGAGTATTTGCACTAAGGCCATGGCAAGAGGGAAATGTTGAAAGTGGTAAAGGATTATTCCAAAAGCCATAGTGCAAATTTCAAAGAGATTTTCAAAAGGCATTTTCCCAAGTGAAAAGTATTTTGTCTTGAGTCCAAATGAAAAGCAAGAACCTCCAAGACCAAAGACAGATCTTGGGTGAATCCAAATAAAACTTTTGCCATAAGAAAAAAAATATTTGAAAGGGAGAGTTCTTTAAAAAAAATTAAATCACCTCCCTCAAGTCAAATAAAAATCTTTTGAAAAATCCAAATAAAAACTTGGGTGTCACAACACCTACCCCCTTAGGAAAAATCTCGTCCTCGAGATTTCTGCTGATCCTCAAATAGATATGGATACTCTGCCCGGAGGAAATCTTCCCTTTCCCATGTAGCTTCATCCTCAGTGTGGTTGCTCCACTGAACCCTGAAAAATCTTGTCGTTTTCTGACGGGTCCTTCTTTCAGATTCCTCCAATATCTTTACCGGCCTTTCTCTGTAGGTGAGATCTGGCTGCATATCAATGTTCTCATGAGGTACATGCTTCTCCGGGTTACTCACACATTTCCTCAACTATGAGACGTGGAATACGTCATGGACGTCTGACAGCTCCTTGGGTAGGTCTAGTTGGTAGGCTACCGTGCCTCTTCGTGCCTTTACACAAAATGGTTCAATAAATCTTGGGGCTAGCTTCCCCTTAATTTTGAACCGTTGCAGACCCCTCATAGGAGATACTCGGAGGAATACGGAATCACCGGGTTCAAAGCTGACCTCACGATGCTTCTGATCATAGTAGCTCTTTTGTCGGCTCTGTGCTGTCTTGAGTCTGTCCCTGATTTGTTTAACTTTCTCCTCGGCCTCTTTAAGCATGTCCGGGCCGAAGATACGGCTGTCACCTGTTTCTGACCAATTCAGTGGGGTACGACACCTTCGTCCGTACAATGCTTCAAAGGGTGCCATTTGCAAGCTGGCTTGGTAACTGTTGTTGTAAGCAAATTCGGCATACGGCAAACTCTCTTCCCAACTGGATCCATAGGTGAGCACACAGGCTCTTAGCATATCCTCTAGGATTTGGTTTACACGTTCCGTTTGTCCATCAGTCTGAGGGTGGTACGCTGTACTGAAAGTTAGTTGCGTGCCCAGGGCTTGTTGTAGGTGATCCAAAAATTTGGAGACGAATTGGGTGCCTCGGTCTGATATTGTAGTCTTTGGGACTCCGTGCAAGCAAACTATACGGGAGAGATAAAGTTTGGCCAGTCTTTGTGTGGAGTAGGTAGTCTTCACGGGAATGAAATGAGCAACCTTGGTTAGTCGGTCTGTGATGACCCATATGGCGTCATTCCCACGTTGTGATCGAGGTAGTCCGACGATGAAATCCATTCCTATTTCATCCCATTTCCACTCCGGTATCCTGTTTGGCTGGAGTAGCCCTGCTGGCTTTTGATGCTCGGCCTTGATGCGCTGACATGAATCGCAACAAGCAATAAATGTGGCTATATCTCTTTTCATACCGTGCCACCAAAATCTTTCTTGAATGTCCTTGTACATTTTGGTTCCTCCAGGATGGATCGAGTATGGAGCAGTGTGGCTTTCGGTTAAGATTTGTTGCTTGAGTTCCTCAATGTTTCGTACGCAAAGTCTGTCTCCGTACCATAGTGTCCCTTCACTGTCGGTGACGAACTCTGAAGCCTTACCAAGGTTCATTTTCTTCTTTATGCCTTCGATGCTGGGATGTCCCTGTTGAGCCTTCTTAATTTGTTCCACCAGGGTGGTTTGTATCTCTAGATTTGACACGGTGCCCTCAGAAACTAACATCATGTTGAGCCTAGTGAACTCTTGCTGAAACTCAGGCCTCAAGTTTTGCGGACCGTCATTGTCCGGGCTGGGGTTTCGACTAAGGGCATCTGCCACTACATTTGCTTTCCCTGGATGGTAGTGAATGCCGACATCATAGTCCTTGACCAATTCCAACCAGCGTCGTTGGCGTAAATTTAGCTCTGGCTGTGTGAAGATATATTTGAGGCTCTTATGGTCCGTGTATATTTCACAGCGATTCCCCAACAGAAAGTGCCTCCACTCCTTGAGTGCATGAATAACTGCTGCTAGCTCCAAGTCATGTGTTGGGTAATTTTCCTCATGTTTTCGCAGTTGCCGTGAGGCATATGCGACTACTTTGCCATCCTGCATTAGTACACATCCGAGACCTTTTCGGGACGCGTCACAATACACTTCAAGCTCTTGTGTATGTCTGGCACAGTTAAGACCGGTGCGGTTGTCAGCTTCTTGAGTTCTTGGAAGCTTTTCTCGCATGCTTCTGTCCATACAAATTTCTTGTCCTTCTTGAGCAACTGTGTTATAGGTTTTGCCATAGTAGAGAATCCTTCAATAAATCTTCTGTAATATCCGGCCATTCCTAGGAAACTCCGCACATCAGTAACGTTGGCGGGTGGCTTCCAGTCCAGTATGGCCTTGACTTTTTCTGGGTCTACGGCCACGCCTTCTTGGTTCAGTATATGGCCTAAGAAACCAACTTGTCTTAGCCAAAATTCGCACTTGCTAAATTTGGCGTACAACTGATGTTTCCTCAATTCTCCCAAAACAATTCTGAGGTGCTCAGCATGCTCTTCTGGTGTCCTGGAGTAAACCAGAATATCGTCAATGAATACCACCACAAATTTGTCCATGAATTTCATGAACACTTTGTTCATGAGGTGGACGAAATGTGCGGGGGCGTTCGTTAGTCCAAAAGGCATCACTGTAAACTCGTATAACCCATATCTGGAAGTGAATGCTGTCTTGGGGATATCTTTTGTCCGTACTTTCAATTGGTGATATCCCGATCTCAAATCAATCTTTGAGAATACCTTGGCTTGTGCGAGCTGGTCAAACAAATCATTTATCCGTGGCATCGGATATTTGTTTTTGATGGTGACCATATTGAGGGCTCGATAGTCTATACACAGTCTCAGTGTCCCATCCTTTTTCTTTGCGAACAACACAGGCGAACCCCAAGGTGAGGAGCTGGCTCGAATAAATCCTTTGTCCAATAATTCTTTTATCTGCTTCTTCAACTCCACCAATTCTAAGGGTGCCATTCTATATGGCTTCTTATAGATGGGAGCGGTGCCAGGTGCTAGTTCGATGCTGAATTCTATCTCTCGGTCTGGTGGCATGCCTGGTAGTTCTTCAGGGAACACATCAGGAAACTCGCATACCACTGGAACTTTTCTCAGTTCTGCAATGTCCATTTTGTTCAGTTTTAGTTGCTGTGATCGTGGCCTTTCTTGAGCGGAAACTCTTATTGTCTTGCCGTGATGGTGAGTGAGAATCACTGTCCGATTGAAACAGTCGATGAATCCTTTGTTGGTGGTCAACCAGTCCATCCCTAAAATGACATCCAGTCCCTTACTCTCCAACACGATGAGATTCGCGTGGAATTGTAGTCCTTCGAACTCAATGACCACTCCTCGGCAGTAACCCTGAGCGATTTGCTTATTTCCGGGGGACTTGATGATCATAGATTTTTCCAAGGGAAGTATCGGAAAACCATGTTGCAAAGTAAAACTCTTCGAAACGAACGAATGGGAAGCTCCAGAATCAAACAAAACCGTGGCAGGTACTGTGTTGACAGGGAACGTACCGAGCACGATGTCTGGGGCATTCTGCGCCTCTTCCCTGGTCACATGGTTCAGGTGACCCTTCCTGTGGTTGTTGTTGGGGTTGAAATTGTTGCGCTTGGGGGCTGGATTGTTCCCACCATTGTTTGGCTTGGGTGCCGGGTTCTTTGGCTTTGGGCACTGTTTAGCATAATGCCCCTCTTGACCACAAGCATAGCAGGTGACCCCTGGACGGTACGTGTACTCCTTGTTCCTGGCATGAAACTGTCCGACGGGCCTTGGTTCAGTAGTCGTGGGTCTCCTTGTGTCTGTCCGTGGAACCTCAGTCCTGCTTCGGTTGTTGCGAGCAAGAGTCGTCTTGTCCCTCTTTCGCTTACGGATATCTTCCAGACTACGGTGCTCATTCTCCGAGGTAATGGCCTTGTCCACCAGAGTCTTAAAATCCGGAAAGGTGTGTACAATCAGTTGGCATCTTAGTGCTGGTGCCAGACCGTCCAGGAATTTTTCCATCTTCTTATTTTCTGTCATGTGCTCGTCGTAGGCATAACGAGACAGCTGGGTAAACTGACCATTGTATTCTGTTACTGACATGCCTCTCTGCTTCAGGTCATCAAACTCCCTCTTCTTGATCTTTAGGATGCTCCTGGGGATGTGTGCCCCACGAAAGCCTTCCTTGAACTCTTCCCAGGTGATGTTGTGTTCACTGGGATGCATGTGTAGGAAATTTTCCCACCATACTGCAGCTGCTCCAGTAAGGTAGTGTGGTGCATAAAGCACCTTCTCATGATCTGAACACTGAGCAATGATCAGCTTCCTTTCAATGTCACGAAGCCAATCATCGGCTTCCAGCGGCCTATCGGTGTGAGCAAAAGTTGAGGGGCGAGTCTTCTGTAACTCAGATAACTTGGAATGCTGTTGATAGGCCTCACGGTGGTTTCCCATATTGATGACATGCTTCATCATCTCTTGGTGTTGTTGCTGGCTTTGCTCGAAGAGACGGCATACTTGAGACAGGGCTGCTTCGCTGTCGTGTTGAC
Source organism: Triticum aestivum (assembly GCF_018294505.1). Lineage (NCBI taxonomy): Eukaryota > Viridiplantae > Streptophyta > Magnoliopsida > Poales > Poaceae > Triticum > Triticum aestivum. Next base: position 84,829,960 of record NC_057802.1, on the reverse strand, counting down.
TGGACTGACCCTGAGTGAAATTGTTGCTAGTCTGTGTCCCGTAAACCTCTTCTGGCTGATTGGGCATGGAGCGAGTCCACGGGCGAGACATTTTTCCAGTCTGGGGTATTATTGTGCAAAACCCATGAGAAAAACTGTGCAGCACAAGGAAAATCTTGCAAGGGCAACAAATTTAAAAGATCTCAAGGTTTTCAAGAAAACATAAGCGGTTTTGCATGGAGAAGAACTGCTTAGCAACTATCTTACATGCGAAAAGCAAACACACGATACAGCACTCAGGATGCGCGTACACATCCTGACATGTTATTTAGACTAGCGTGCTACTCCGGAAGGCAGCAAACACACCAATACAAACTAGCGTACAGATAAAACAGCACATCATACAAGCAGACATAACGTGCGGCTACTTGGTGCTCTCAGTCGGAGATGGTGAAGATTTCCTTTCCCTTGCCGATGGCAAGACTCAGCGGTCCAGGAGAATCCACCTCCACCTCCTCTCTAGCTGGCTCCTGGCGCGCAACGCTGTGCTGCGGTGATGGTGCGGGGGCGACTGGTGGTAGAGCGGGTGCGGCAGGCGGTGCGGCTCTGACTGGAGTAGGAGCGATGACTCGGTCGAACTCCTCAGTGGTAGGCAGACGGCGAGCAGTGGCCAAAACGGCCGGTGCATACGAGGCTGAAGACGAGACGAATGTCAGAGGCGGCGCCGTGTTGAGAAGCTCCTTCCTGCTGGCAGGACCGCCCCGGACTAAGTCCATGCGGGCAGCCACAAGATCGTCCACGAGGTTGTCGAAAGACTCCTCCAGAGCCTTGAGATACTCCACAACCATCTCGATGGCTTCATCTCGCTCTCCCCGATGGCAGGCGAATGCATAGTGGCTGGTGTATGGCACATGGCATGGGAAGTAGCGGTAGCGACGAGTCTTCATCGTAGGAAGGATGTCCCGAAGGCGAGCTATCGCCTCACGGGCAGCCATCTGCATGGCATGCCTCTCCGTAGGCATGGCCCTTCCCACAAAACGGAAGTGGCGAGCTGCAGAACGTCCTCCCTTGAATTGCACCACGGCTTGGTGCATAGAAACGTCATCACTGAGCTTGTGTTGGTAGAGCGTGAACTCCGGGCGAGCTCCTGGCCCGATCGCGAGCTTGGTGATGGAGGCGAGGAGCTTGACAAACCCCTCGGGCACGTTCGTGAACACTCGATTCTCACAGCTGCTGCCAGCCATCTACAAAAGTAGGCAAAAATTCTGAGTAGTCATGTCATAAATTTATGATGACCAACAGAAAATAGCTACAATTGCAAAAAGCTGAAAAAGCACAAAAAAGCTAATAACCGATTAGCGATCGCACCTAGTGGCTTCCTACAGTCAGCCTGGCTCTGATACCAAGCTTGTCACGACCGGTTTTTCAATAAAATAATTATTGAGAGACCAATCCCTTTTACGGACCAGTAAGGAAGAATTCCTTCTCACTGGTAGACAATATCTTGGTCACAGAAGAAAAATACCAGGAGTACTAAATATAATACAAGGTTGAGCGGAGACTGCCCAACAATTTATTACATGCACGCCGATAAAACAAGACGGCGGATAGGGTGGCATACTACTAACTCACGATAATAACGGTGGTGGAAATATCACCGCGAAGCGAGTGATATGACTCCTGAAGACTACAGCTCTTCGAGCGTCGGAGTGAGGCTCGAGGAGACTTATTGCGGGTGGCGGAAGCGTATATAATACAAGTGACCAAAATCCGGGATCACGCAGGACTGACTGGGACTCCTCTAGGCGTCGGACGCGCTATCAAACTCTTCATCCAAGAGATCGCCTTCGTCAACATCTGGCCAAATCAACAAGCCAGGTGAGTACTATGAAAGTACTCGCAAGACAATTCGGACATAAGATATAACAAATGTAAACATGAAGCATATGAACAATTTATCCAGTGTGTCCAGACATAGAGATAATAAATACTGGGTGCCAAGCGAGGGTCTGAATGACGCCTCGAGCGGAAACTGCAGAATAGTAATACTGGTGCCAAACGAGGGTCTGAATGACTCCTCGAGAGGAAACTGCAAGAATAATAATGCTGGTGCCAAATGAGGGTCTGAATGACTCCTCGAGAGGAAACTGCGAGAATAATAATGCTGGTGCCAAACGAGGGTCTGAATGACTCCTCGAGAGGAAACTGCGAGAATAATAATGCCACAGTCGGGCGTCGGGGCGACACCACATAAAGGGCTTATATTGCAGTTCAATAATTTAATAGTTCGGGAACATAAATTATCACAAGTACGAGACGAATAAAAATTTAGTCCATCCACAGGAATAATAATTAAACTGGATTTACCACTTGAGCTTGTTCACTGGGGACAAGTTTTCCACGCGGATAGATATGGATATACTGATTACACTACTTGATCAAGGATACGATGACTTGGAAGGAATTGACTCTGCAGAGTTTGTACTTAACCACAGCCGACGGATTTCAGTAGTCACGGGGACTAGTTCCGTCTACGGTGTTTTGGAAGAAACACGTCTAACCAGTACACACCCAATTAAACCTTCCGAAGCCAGGGATCACCCTCGGCAACGTTCAAGAAAAACCTTGAGACGGGGAGGCTACAACCTCGCGTAGCATGGGATCAAATTTCTATACGCGCGCTCTAAGGGGGTGCCCCCCCTCTCGGTCCCAACCGGAAACACCCATGCCCCCTGACCGGATGACTGGCTTTAATCCTGGGCCAAGGTACCATCATCCCGGCCTCTCTGTTTGGTGTGTACACGGAAAGAGGTTACCAACTTACTAAACCGCATCCTGGCAAATGAAACATGTGGTAGCACGGAAGGGGGAAAGAACGATAACGTGACTCCGTCCACGTTAACGTCGGAGAAAGTCGGATGACGCAAGGCTGGTATGCTACAACAGTACCACCTTGCTTCCCTTCATGTCACCACATGATTAGGCTAACTCTCATCAGAGATCATCGCAACTTTGGAACATGCGGGGAAAAGAATGATAACGTGACTCCGTCCACGTTAACGTCGGAGAAAGTCGGATGACCCAAGGCTGGTATGCTACAACAGTACCACCTTGCTGCCCTTCATGTCACCACATGATTAGGCCAACTCTCATCAGAGATCATCGCAACTTTGGAACATGCGGGGAAAAGAACGATAACGTGACTCCGTCCACGTTAACGTCGGAGAAAGTCGGATGACGCAAGGCTGGTAAGCTACAACAGTACCACCTTGCTGCCCTTCATGTCACCACATGATTAGGCCATCTCTCATCAGAGATCTTCGCAACTTTGGAACACGCGGGTAGTTACCTTACAAGCAACGAGGTATTTACCGACACTCATATGCCACGCACAAACTTTCGAGCAAACATGCAAAACACTTATCATATCAAATGTTCAAACATGCTTGCCTGGTTCGGAGAAGTCGGAGTCTAGCTCGGCGAAGTTCGCGGCTCCGTCACCTCTTCCAGAACCTACGGCAATCACGAAAAACGGGTACTAACGTGAAAACCAATGGGTGCACAGAAACTTCTCCAAATATTTTTCAAATAAATCCCATAAAAAACTAGACAAAATTTGAAGATTTTCAGAAAAAGAACCACTCAAAAATCCCTTTTTATTAAAAAGTTATAAAGGTTTCTGTCCAGGGACTTATCTATAATGAAACAGAAAAGTTCCAGGGTTTTAACTGAGAAAACAGAAAACGGTTCGATTGGAAATGCGCAAGCTCAAGAGGGAAAGCGTATTTGCCCAAAGGCGCCAACAGAAAACGGTTCGAGGGAGAATATAACAGAGGCTGACGTGCGGGGTCCACATGTCAGGTTTGAAAAGCTCGCCGGCGCCCGAAGACTGCGGTGGACGCCGGCGTCGAACCACGGCGAGTTAGGAGGATCGGAGGGTACCAAGAGCTTCAGCGTGTTCTTCCGTGTCGGTGGGTGGTGGACTCGACCAACGGGGAGCACCACGTCGACGGCGACACTATCTCCGGCGGACGGCGGCTCGGGTGATGGTGGGGAACTCCGGTGGAGGGCTGCAAACTTCGAATTGAAGCGCGGGTCAGAGGGAGGGATGCATAGTGAAGCTACTGGCAAGAGAAGGGAGGCGGAGGTGCACACACGGGGGCGAATCGAGCTGGATCCCGTGGCGGGTCGCGGCGGCCGGAGTCGAGGAAGGAGACCTCCTCGGGGCTCTTCCAGTGGCTAGGCGTGCTCTAGGTGGACTGCAGGGATGGTGGGTGCTCGAGTTGAAGCTCGGGGCCTCTATTTATAGGCGGATCGACGAGGTGGCCGTGAACGGAGAATCTCCGGCGAGCGATTACGGCGATGCAGTGGATTGGCAGGAGGTTTGAGTGGCCAGGCAGCATCAGTGGAGGTTACTGGTGTCATTCCACAGCTAAACGGAGTTGGTCTTGGCGTAATGGTGTCGGTCCACGGTGAGATGGCCGCACGGGCTCGACGGCGGCAGAGAGCGCGCTCCGCGCCCTGCGGTTCACGATGAGAGCGGCAGCGCGTTCGGGGGAGTGGAAGGCCACGCGGCGAGCTCCGGTGGCTTGGGCGGCGCTGGGTGGCGCCGTCAGCGCCGTGCCTCCCGCTGGCGGCCGCAAAGCCGCCGCTGGCGTCGGTCACGGGGCGGCGCACCTTCTGCTGCTCGTCGCCGACGTCCGCAAGGTGCCAGGCGTTCGTGCGGTGCAGGAACAAGGGGGAGGGGACGAGGAGCAAGGCGACACAGTGGCACTGGTGAGATCGACGTCGGGTTCTGAAGAAAACGACAGTGCACTGTAATGTTCTCTGAACTTAACTGAAACTTGACATTGACAATGCACTGCAGGTGTTCGACAGAAAGATTTGGCTATGAGATAAATTTTTCTGGGGCTGTAACTTGGTGAGGTGACAACTCAATGCACCCAGAGGCTGCCTGATTTTACTTGGAATTTTTGGAGAAGGATTTGAATGAATTTCACCAAATTTGACAAATCTGGTCCAAACTTGCAGCAAGTGTAGTTTGAAAAATTTGAACTAAAGACCAGTGGATCTTCATGGATCTTGGTTGAGGGTTCAAAGGACTAGGGAGGAGAGTTGGTTTGGGGGCAAAAATCAAAACAGAAAGTAGAGTTCCTTTGTAAATCACCAATGGATAGAATAGAAGACAGAAATTTATTTGAATAAGATTTAAATGGAATATAAACATAGGGGAGGTTCAACTTGCTGTATTAGATGCCAAACATGATCCAAAGATGAGGGGAGGGTTAGGAGAGAGTATTTGCACTAAGGCCATGGCAAGAGGGAAATGTTGAAAGTGGTAAAGGATTATTCCAAAAGCCATAGTGCAAATTTCAAAGAGATTTTCAAAAGGCATTTTCCCAAGTGAAAAGTATTTTGTCTTGAGTCCAAATGAAAAGCAAGAACCTCCAAGACCAAAGACAGATCTTGGGTGAATCCAAATAAAACTTTTGCCATAAGAAAAAAAATATTTGAAAGGGAGAGTTCTTTAAAAAAAAATTAAATCACCTCCCTCAAGTCAAATAAAAATCTTTTGAAAAATCCAAATAAAAACTTGGGTGTCACATTGACCCATTTCGTTAGCTTACCACTTGATCGTTTAGTATGTTGCTATTGCTTTCTTCATGACTTATACATGTTCCTATGACTATGAGATTATGCAACTCCCGAATACTGGAGGAACACTTTGTGTGCTACCAAACGTCACAACGTAACTAGGTGATTATAAAGGTGCTCTACAGGTGTCTCCGGTGGTACTTTTTGAGTTGGCATAGATCGAGATTAGGATTAGTCACTCCGATTGTCGGAGAGGTATCTCTGGGCCCTCTCGGTAATGCACATCACTATAAGCCTTGGAAGCAATGTGACTAATGAGTTAGTTGCGGGATGATGCATTACGGAACGAGTAAAGAGACGTGTCGGTAACGATATTGAACTAGGTATTGAGATACCAACGATCGAATCTCAGAAAAGTAACATACCGATGACAAAGGGAACAACGTATGTTGTTATGCGGTTTGACCGATAAAGATCTTCATAGAATATGTAGGAGCCAATATGAACATACAGGTTCCGCTATTGGTTATTGACCGGAGACGTGTCTCGGTCATGTCTACATAGTTCTTGAACCCGTAGGGTCCGCACGCTTAACGTTCGGTGACGATCGGTATTATGAGTTTATGTGTTTTGATGTACCGAAGGTAGTTCGGAGTCCCGGATGAGATCATGGACATGACGAGGAGTCTCGAAATGGTCGAGACGTAAAGATTGATATATTGGACGACTATATTCAGACACCGGAAGTGTTCCGGGGGTCACCGGATAATTATCGGAGTGCCGGGGGGTTATCGGAACCCCCGGGGGAACTAATGGGCCAACATGGGCCTTGTGAGAGAGAGAGGAGGGGGCCTTAGGGCTGTCCTCCCCCCTTGGGAGTCCGAATTGGACAAGGAGGGGGGCAGCGCCCCCTCTTTCCCTCCCTCTCTCCCTCTCCTTCCTTTCCGCTTCCCCTTCCTAGTTGGACTAGGAAAGGGGGAGTCCTACTCCTACTAGGAGGAGGACTCCCCCCTCTCCTTGGCACGCCCTAGGCCGGCCGGCCTCCCCCTTGCTCCTTTATATATGGGGGCAGGGGGCACCCTAGAACAGACAACAGACATTGTTCTTAGCCGTGTGCAGTGCCCCCCTCCACCATAATCCACCTCGGTCATATCAATGCAGTGCTTAGGCGAAGCCCTCCGTCGGTAGCTTCATCATCACCATCATCACGCCGTCGTGCTGACGAAGCTCTCCCTCGACACTCCACCGGATCGCGAGTTCGTGGGACGTCACCGAGCCAAACATGTGCAGATCGCGGAGGTGCCATACTTTTGGTGCTAGGATCGGTTGATCGTGAAGACGTACGACTACATCAACCGCGTTGTCATAACGCTTTCGCTTACGGTCTACGAGGGTACATAGACAACACTCTCCCCTCTCGTTGATATGCATCACCATGATCTTGTGTGTGCGTAGGATTTTTTTTGAAATTACTACGTTTCCCAACAATGGCATCCGAGCCAGGTTTATGCGTAGATGTTATATGCACGAGTAGAACACAAGTGAGTTGTGCGCGATAATAGTCATACCGCTTACCAGCATGTCATACTTTGATTCGACGGTATTGTTGGATGAAGCGGCCCGGACCGACATTACGCGTACGCTTACACGAGACTGGTTCTACCGACGTGCTTCACACACAGGTGGCTGGCGGGTGTCAGTTTCTCCAACTTTAGTTGAATCGAATGTGGCTACGCTCGGTCCTTGTTGAAGGTTAAAACATCACATACTTGACGAAAAATCGTTGTGGTTTTGATGCGTACGTAAGAATGGTTCTTGCTCAGGCCATAGAAGTGATAACCCACAAGTATAAGGGATCAATTGTAGCCTCTTTTGATAAGTAAGAGTGTCAAACCCAACGAGGAGCTAAAGGTAAAACAAATATTCCCTCAAGTTCTATCGACCACCGATCCAACTCTACGCACGCTTGACGTTCGCTTTACCTAGAACAAGTATGAAACTAGAAGTACTTTGTAGGTGTTGTTGGATAGGTTTGCAAGATAATAAAGAGCGCTTAAATAGAAAGTAGGGGCTGTTTAGATAATGACACAATTAAATTAGTTTTAGTAAAGAGCTTTTGTCACGAGAAAGTTATTTGTCCCTAGGCAATCGATAACTAGACCGGTAATCATTATTGCAATTTTATTTGAGGGAGAGGCATAATCTGACATACTTTCTCTTCTTGGATCATATGCACTTATGATTGGAACTCTAGCAAGCATCCACAACTACTAAATATCATTAAGGTAAAACCCAACCATAGCATTAAAGCATCAAGTCCCCTTTATCCCATACGTAACAACCCCCTCACTCGAGTTTATGCTTCTGTCACTCAAGCAACCCACTATAAGGGAATCATGAACGTATTGCAACACCCTACAGTGGGAATCCCTCACGCTTGCGTGACACAGAGAGCACCATAGGACAACACCAATAACAAAACATGCAACTCAAACCAATCACGATCATCAATTAACCCATAGGACAAAACGGATCTACTCAAACATCATAGGTAGCCATACATCATTGGGAAATAATATATAGCGTTGAGCACCATGTTTAAGTAGAGAGTACAACGGGTAAAAGAGGGGTTACACCGCTGCATAGAGGGGGGAAGAGTTGGTGATGAGGGCGGTGAAGTTGTTGGTGTAGATTGCGGTGATGATGATGGCCCCGGCGGCACTCCGGTGCCACCGGAAGCGAGGGGGAGAGAGCCCCCTCCCTCTTCTTCTTCCTTGACCTTCTCCCTAGATGGGAGAAGGGTTTCCCCTCTGGTCCATGGTCTCCATGGCATGGGAGGGGCGAGAGCCCCTCCGAGATTGGATTTGTCTCTCTGTCTCTCTCTGTTTCTGCGTTCTGGATTCTGCCCTTTCACCGTTTCTTTTATAACCAGAGATCCGTAACTCCGATTGGGCTGAATTTTGGACACAATCTCTATCCGGAAATTAGCTTTCTTGCGGCGAAAGAAGGGCACCAGCTACCTTACGGGGTGACCACGATGGTCCAGGGCGCGCCTGGCCCCCTGGGGCGCGCCCCCTGCCTCGTGGCCCCCTCGGGCATCGTCTCGCGTTGATTCTTCTTCCCAAAAATCATAAATATTCCAAAAAAAATCTCCGTCAGTTTTTATCCCGTTTGGACTCCGTTTGATATGGGTTTTCTGCGAAACAAAAAACATGCACCAGACAGGAACAGGCACTAGGCACTGGATCAATATGTTAGTCCCAAAAATAGTATAAAAAGTTGCCAAAAGTATATGAAAGTTGTAGAATATTGGCATGGAACAATCAAAAATTATAGATACGACGGAGATGTATCAGCATCCCCAAGCGTAATTCCTGCTCGTCCTCGAGTAGGTAAATGATAAAAAAGATAATTTTTGATGTGGAATGCTACCTAGCATAATCTTGATCACATAATCTAATCATGGCATGAATATTAAGACACGAGTGATTCAAAGCAATAGTCTATCATTTGACATTAAGACAATAATACTTCAAGCATACTAATAAAGCAATCACGTCTTTTCAAAACAACATGGCCAAAGAAAGTTATCCCTACAAAATCATATAGTCTGGCTATGCTCCATCTTCACCACACAAAATATTCACATCATGCACAACCCCGATGACAAGCCGAGCAATTGGTTCATACTTTTTAACGCGCTTCATCCTTTTCAACCCTCACGCAATACATGAGCGCAAGCCATGGACATAGCACTATGGGTGGAATAGAATATGATGATGGAGATTGTGTGGAGAAGACAAAAAAGGAGAAAGTCTCACATCGACGCGGCTAACACTACAAAAAAAAGACACATCCGTGACATTTTGGGCCAAACGAATTTTTTTCTGTCATACTTATGACACTTCTATGACAATAATTGTGAAAAACACGTTATCATCATAGATGTGGTGGGGTCCTACTTCTATGACAAAAAATCATGACAGAAAATGGGATTTTCGTCCTGGGCGGGCCGGAGACGCAGCTGCATGACATTCTTTGGGCCGTCCATGACGGAAAAAACCGTGGTAGAAGCGAGTGCGAGGAAAATATCGGGGTGTTCCCGGTTACGGTGGGTGGTCGGGGCTGAGCGATGGGCGTTTCTCTCGTACACGCACGCGCGTGGGTGTGAGGCGTTGGGCTCTAACTTAACCCGAGCGATTGCATAGCAGGCTACGCGTTAGAGAACCCGAGCGATCGATCGATGGCTGTTAACTGAACCCGATCGAGCGATTCCTTCGCTACTGCTGCAAACTGAAGCCGGTCGATGCTGCCTCTGGATGAACAGTGAGCGTTGCTGGGGGGTTTGGATGAACAGTTCTCGGTGGGGGTGGATGAACAGGACCCCATGGTGTTGCCTCTGGATGAACAGTGAGCGTTGCTGGGGGGTTGGATGAACAGTTCCCCGTGGGGGTGGATGAACAGGACCCCGTGGTGTTGCCTCTGGATGAACAGGACCCCGATCGATCGAGCCGGTTGGCGCTGGATGAACAGGACCCCGTGGAGGGCTGGATGAACAGGACCGCCCCATGGACGGCAGGATGAACAGTAGACGGTGGAGGGCTGGATGAACAGTAGCCCGTGGAGGGGTGGTAGAACAAGAGCCCGTGGAGAGGGCTGGATGAACAGTTGCCGGTGGAGTAGCCCGCGGTGGAGGCTGGATGAACAGGAGCCCGTGGATGAGCAGTCGCAGGTGGAGGCTGGAGGAGGTCGACGGTGGATGAACAGTAGCCCGTGGAGGCTGGAGGGGGGTCGACGGTGGAGATGAACAGTGTCCTGTGGAGTCCCATTTTGCGGTACGCCACACCCTTCCCGATGAATAGGACCCCCGTTTCGACCGTAGCGCTCCAACAGAAGTCCGTTTCCTCCATTTTGCGGTACGCCACACCCCTCCCGATCAACAGGGCCCCGTTTCGACCGTAGGAGGTCCGTTTCCTCCGTTTTGTGGTACACCAGACCCCTCCCGATGAACAGGATCCCGTTTCGACCGTGGCCGGTTGAACACAAGGCCGTTTCCTCCGTTCTGCGGTACGCCAGGCCTCGTTTCCATCGGTTGTTCTGTCCAAGCCGGTTGGCTCCCACGCGTTCCGTTGCCTCCCGATGAACACGACGCATTTCGCTGCCTCCCCGTGAACACAACGACGATGCAGTTTCTCCGTTCCGACCCAGCCATGTACACGAGCCTTGGTCGTATGTATGCACGAGTAGGCGTTCGAGACCTCGCCCGTATGTACGTACGTGGCCATATTTTCTTTCTTGCACACTGGCCGCTGTACGTACGTGTACATGCTACAGGCGCGCCTCAACTACGACACGTGCGCGCTCTACATCGACCAGTATGTACGTACACATTCGCGACCAGAATGCAAACGCTACGTACGCTTCGACCAGGTGGGTCCCGACTGTCAAGCACTTCCTTGCGTGCGAAGATATAGCTGGTGGGTCCCAGCAGTCAGGGGGCCGAATCGTTTTTTTTTTGCCCAGACGCACTTCCTTGCGTGCGAACATGTAGCTGGTGGGTCCCAGTAGTCAGGGGGGAAACATTTTTTTCGCGAAATACGGTGCCCCGTCCGGTGGTTCCCCGCTGTCAGGTACAAGAATAATTATTTTGCATGTAATAAGGAGGCACTTCCTTGCGGCTGCCGTGGACCCAGCTGTCAGCCTCTCCACGTACAGTACTCTTCCGATGGAAGTCGGTCGTTGACCACATTGACCACACCGCGCCGAGAGCAACAAGGCGGTGGACGACGGTGAGGCCTAGGAACGGGACGATGCGGAGCCAGGGAAGACGCGGCAGTGCATGGCCACGCGTAGATGAGTATGAGGGTTCACTGGTTTGCTGCAGTGTGAGGCTGCCGTCGCCGCAGAATAACAGGGGTTGTGGGTGAGTAGAGGGATGGCTTGGCCAGCGGTGGGAGTAGTAGGGGGTGGTGAGGCCTCCGCCGCATCGCAGCCGGCCATGGGAGGTAGGAGCACGAGGCACGACCGGCGCTGGTTTGGGCGGCTGGAGCAAGAAGACCAGAGGTTGAAGAAGCACTACGGCCGTTGGATGGACATCGTACGGTCACTGGAGCTAGAATCGTGCATATTGACTAAGTTGACAAAGCCCTCCGTCCCCGTCAACTTAGTAGGCCCACAAGTCAGTCTGCCACTATACTGGGTCCCAGCTAGCAGGGGGACTATTCATTGTTTTGTGTGTAATAAGGAGGCACTTCCTTGCGTGCGAAGATATAGCTGGTGGGTCCGAGCTGTCAGCGGCGGTAACGTTTTTTTCGCGAAATACAGAGGCCCTTCTGGTGGGTCCCAGATGCCAGGTGGAGGAATCATTATTTTGCGCGTAATAAGGAGGCATTTCCTTACGTGCGGCCATGGACCCAGCTGTCAGCCTCTCCACGTACAGTCCACTTCAGATGCATGTCGGTCGTTGACCACGTTGACCAGGCCGCGCCGAGAGCACGAGGGCGGTGGACGACGGCGAGGCCTAGGAAGGGAACGACACGGAGCCAGGGAAGACTCGGCAGTTGTTTCCCACGCGGAGGGGAGTACGACTGTACGAGGGTTTACTGGTTCGTCTGCCGTCGCCGGAGAATAACAGCAGGTGTGGGTGAGTAGAGGGATGGCTAGGCCAGCGATGGGAGTACGGTGGGGCGGCGAGGCCTCCACGGTAGCACAACCGGCTGCGGGGAGGAGGGAGCAGGCAGTCCCGCTAGCACTTGTTTGAGCAGCTGGAGCAGGAAGAGCAGAGATTGAAGAAGGGCGACAGCCGTTGGATGGAAATCCAACAGTCACTGCTTGTGCGTCAACCTTTTTTAGGAAAGCCTCAAATCTGTGGAAAACAGCATACAACCCATCTGCCATTATTTCTAATAATTTACAGCCCATTTGCTAATTCTTAAGGTTTTTTTGGAGCCCATATTCTTTTTGTTAGCATTACAGCCCATATTGTGGCCACGGTTAAAAAATTATACGAAATTTTGCATATTTCGGTGCGGTCCGAACTGTTTTTAATCCCGAAATTTCGAGTCACATTCAAACTGATTTTAAAAATAAATGTATATCAATATAAAATCCAACAAATTGTCCACGCATAAAAATCAATGCAATTTAAAATCTCGAAATGAAAAAAAAAGAAATTTGAAACTAATTGCCGGTTTGATGTGTTTTAAAAATGTACAACCCATTTCTCATTACTAATAGGCCATTTTCTCGGCCAGCCGAATGAAGCTCTCCTCGTCTTGAAATATTTGCAGCCGAACAGGCCTGACAAAGCGACTTACTTGGCAAATCACAAAAAAATAGGCTGTGGCCGTGGACCCAGATGTCAGCCTCTCCACGTACAGGACTCTTCCGATGGAAGTCGGTCATTGACCACATTGACCACGCCGCGATAAGACGACCAAGGCGGTGGACGACGGCGAGGCCTAGGAAGGGGACGACACGGAGCCGGGGAAGACGCGGCAGTGGATGCCCACGCGGAGAGGAGTACGAGGGTTCACTGGTTTGGCTGCGGTGTGAGGCTGCCGTCGCCGTAGAATAACAGGGGGTGTGGGTGAGTGGAGGGATGGCCTGGCCAACGGTGGGAGTAGTATGGGGGCGATGAGGCCTCCGCGGTAGCACAGCCGGCCACGGGAGGCAAGAGCAGGCGGCATGACCGGCGCTGCTTTGGGCGGCTGGAGCAAGAAGACCAGAGGTTGAAGAAGCACTATAGCTGTTGGATGGACATCGTACGGTCACTGGAGCTAGAATCTTTCATATTGACTAAGTTGACAAAGCCCTATGTCCCCATCAACTTAGTAGGCCCACAAGTCAGCCACCCACTATGGTGGGTCCCAGCTAGTAGGGGGTATTCATTTTTTTGTGCGTCATAAGGACGCACTTCCTTGCGTGCGAAGATATAGCTGGTGGGTCCGACCTGTCAGCTCGGGGACGTTTTTTCGCGAAATACAGAAGCCCTTCCCGTGGGTCCTAGCTGTCACGTGGAGGAATCATTATTTTGCGCGTAATAAGGAGGCATTTCCTTGCGTGCGGCCGTGGACCCAGCTGTCAGCCTCTCCACGTACATTCCACTTCTGATGTATGTCGTTCATTGACCACGTTGACCAGGCCGCGCCGAGAGCACCAGGGCGGTGGACGACGGCGAGGCCTAGGAAGGGAACGACACGGAGCCAGGGAAGACTCGGCAGTTGTTTCCCACGCGAAGGAGTACGAGGGTTTATTGGTTCGTCTGCCATCCCCAGAGAATAACAGCAGGCGTGGGTGAGTAGAGGGATGGCTAGGCCAGCGATGGGAGTACGGTGGGGCGGTGAGGCCTGCGCAGCAGCATAGCCGGCCGCGGGAGGATGGAGCAGGCAGTCCCGCCGGCACTTTTTTGAGCGGCTGGAGCAGGAAAAGCAGATATTGAAGAAGCACGACAGCCGTTGGATGGACATTCAACAGTCACTGCTCTCGTGTGCATTATTTCTAATGATGTACAACCCATTTGCTAATTCTTACGATTTTTTTTGGAGCCCATCTTCTTTTTGTTAGCATTACACCCCGTATTGTGGCCACGGTTAAAAAGTATACGAATTATTGCACATTTCGGTGCGTTCAACTGTTTTTAATCCTGAAATATCGATTCACATTCAAACTATTTTGAAAAATAATTTATATAAATATAAAATCCAAATAATTGTCCACGCATAAAAATCAATGGAATTTAAAATCTTGTAATGAAAAAATATGAAACTAATTCCCGGTTTGATGTGTTTTAAAAATGTACAGCCCATTCTGGGCAAACCGAATGAAACTCTCCTCGTCTTGAAAGATTTGTAGCCCAGCAGGGCTGATAAAGCAAGTAGGCCTCGTTTGGGTATTTCTTAAAAAAAAGCAGAACTGGGCTAGCCATTTTCAGCAAGAAAAAACACAACTGGGCTCATGATGTGGTAAACATAAATAAAACCCTGGCTAGATGGGCCACAGCCCCCGCACATCCCCGTTGTTACCCTGATCCGTCGCTAAAACTAGTATAAATAACAATTGCTTGTTCCTCAAAAAAAACTGCGCGACCTGCTGGGTCCCTGGTGTCAACCGCTCGTAGTGTAATTCTCTCGTTTATTGACTACGTTGACAATGGCGTGAGCCCCAGATGTCCAACCATTAGGAGGAACCATATTTTTGGGCTTGTAATATAGAGGCACTTGCTTGCGTGCTGCCATGACGCTAGTGGGTCCCTACTGTCATCCTCTCCATGTACAGTCATCTCCTTGCTCCTCTCGGTTGTTGACGACGTTGACAACGCAAGAGGGCGGCGCACCGCGCACGGCGAGCGAACCAAGGCCGCAAGGCGGAGGACGACGGCGAGGCCTCGGACGGAACGAACAAGAGCCATGGAAGATGCCGGTCCAGTCGCAGGCAGAGGGGAGTACGAGGGTTGACTGGTTCGGGTGCGGGTGCGTGTTGGGGCTGATGTCGCCGGAGAATAACAGGACGTGTGGGGGAATAGAGGGAGGGACTGGCCAACGTTGGAGGGTACGTACGGTAGGGCAGCGGAGGTGCAGCCAGCCATGGGAGGCGGGAGTAGGCGGAGCCGACGGGGTGGTTTGGTTTGGGTGGCTGGAGGAAGAAGAAGACAAGAGATAGAAGATACACGACAGATGTTGGATGTCAATCCAACGGCTGGTAAGCAGAATCGTTTGTTGACTGGCTAGTAAGTCGACACCACCTTGGATAGGCCATTTCCTCGCGGGTCCCAAATGTCAGAATCCAAATCTGTCACGGTCATGCAGCTTTTCCTATGAAAATTTATAGCCCATTTGATGTGCTAGTTCAAAATAAGTTTGTGGGTGCTGGTGGGGGCTAATCACTTGGCTTCTGTAATGCACAGTGAGCTCAAGCAGCTGGCGAGAGTGATGTTATTTCCCTTGGTTCTGATTTTTTAGTTGTTACAATATTTCACTCTAAATTAAACGACTGGCAAGCCATTTGCCTTGCTTCAAAGAAAATATGACAGTCACAGCCGAGTTGGAAAGGGCAAGAACATCTAACTCCAGCTTACAAACTGTACAAAAGCACGACGGTTAATTGTTCATCAGGTTTACAAAAAAACCCAGGTTGAAAAGGGCAACAACATCTAACTCCAGCACTATTTTCGGCAGTCATAGTCAAATGGATCGGTCAGGTCCATAGAATGAACATCCTGGGTCGTAAAATTTACTGGATTATGACCACAATATGTTGTAAATAGAAGCCCGGCACGTTCAGAAGCTCTTTTGCCCACCTGAAACTCCTTTTTTGCTCTTCCACATACCCATCCGTCAAAACCATGCTGCTGATAAACTGCCTGATGGACAATAGTAACCTCGCATTCTGCAGGAAGAATGTGACAAATCTAGTGTTTGCACGGTTGGCTACATATCGTTCTAGCGTTATAGTCTTCAATCGAATCTCATGAGAAGTGAGAAAATCCCGATGCTTACGAATCCACCGATTGGTTATAACTTTCTTACCCCATCCTGTTGCCTAAATAGACATGAAGATTGAAAACAGTTAAGGTCTAAAAAAGAGTGTCGAAAGAGCAACAGCTGAACGGTTATTCTAGTACACTATATGCGGGCTTCCAATGTGCGTGAAATTATCACCTTTATAAACACCGTTGGTGCTACCCCACTTGTAAGCAGTTGTGCAAAACACGGCACATTGGCTCAGCTCGCTTCAACACTAGGCTATCGACCAGCTAACAATCAACAATCTGCTGTGTGACATATAAGCAACTATGTATCTTGTTACAGTGGTTCATGCAGTTAACTGAGGCCACAATGTAAATTCCAAACGTTCACAAGCTAGTCCAGCGTTCATGTGGAACACTCACATTAAACTCGGCTTCATAAAAAACTTGAAAAGCATAAGTTTTAAGCAATTTTATACATCTCAATGATTCATAGAACATAACAAACATATACTAGTTCATAGCAAAAGACAAAGTTGTGAGAAGGTTTACAAATCAGGAAAAAAACAAGCAAGGCTTCTCTGACCAAAGGGCCTCCCGGCAGGCTTAAATTTCCTGGAGTTCACTCTGGTTTTTTCTTGTTGCCACCATCCAGGGTTAGGTTCTCTCATTCCAGAATAACCAATTATAATTGTGTTCTCAGCTAGAATGCTGAACTGAACCATGTAGTGTACTGACCAGCTGAAATTCTTGTGCATTCCACTAAATTTAAGCACTGTTATTTGCAGAAATAAGCAGACCACAATGCCTCTTGTCCGCGCACCTGTCCAAAAAACCGCCGTGCAGCCATGCCAGCTAGTCCTTGGTCCATGGATGAACTGGTAGAAAGTGCATTCTGGACTAGGATGCGGTTGTTTTCGCTCGTCCCTACACTGCAATCAGGAAGTAAAACGTACGAATCAACTTCTTTTATATTGCGTTGGTCATTCTACCTAGTAACTACCAATGTAGGAATACCTGGAAGACGGGTGGTTAGATGACGGCAACGACGGATAGCCATCTCATTTTGCGCAGTTCTACTAAAATTGAGGTGTGTGCTTTTGATTGCGCGGATAGAAACGATACGAAGACAGACATCCCGAAATGATATGGAGACAGACATCCCTGTTTGCGCAAATACGAAATACGGTTATTTAAACAGTGGCAGATATTTGCAGTGGCGTATGATTAAGAGCAGCATCTATTGTGTTATAATTGGCACTAGATTGACAGTATGAAAGTGTTCTTAAGTAAGTAGCATCACATCACATCAACACTGCCACTAGATTAATATGCAGAACAATAGCATTAGTATTACTGTCATGAGAGTAGGACATGGTCAGTAAATGTGCAATCAAATTTGTGCAGTTCCACTGGGATGAAGCAATGTTAGCGGTGTGAGATTTAAGTGTAACTGCAAAAACACAATTCATGGGAAATAAAGCAAGACAGAAGCACTTCATAAAATGGTGGTGGCATTGCTTCAATTTATCGACGGCACTAGACCATTACTTATAGTGACATTAGGTGGCATTGCTTAATGCTTCATGTGATTTTACATTAACGGTAGCGATATGGGCGTAGGGACAGCAGGGGCATAAAGTGGTGAGGCAGATGTGGTTGCCGAGAGCGGCAAACACTCAGGCAGCATGTCTGCATTTGTCCCATTTTTTATCTCCTAGGCGACATTTTCCTATGTGAGCACAGGAAATCTAGACCTGCTCATTCTCATTTGCGTTGTCCCCCAACACCCGTCACTTTCTTTCCTTTTTCAACCAAGAGATAGGTCCACTTCCCGCCCACCATTCGCCATCCACCATGCTTTCTTTGTCTTTTCAACCAAGAGACCGGTTGGGTAGCCAGTATCTACTACTTTCCCCCGTTTTCTCTTAGAACCAAGTCCTAGATTCATGCTACAGCTTTCCCACTTTCTTCCCTGTTTGAACCAACTCTTAGAGTCGACTGTATGAACTAGCTTTACCTCTAATAATAGTAAAAGTCTAGGTGGTTGTGGCTTTGGAACAACGGACGGAAGTAGAAAAAGATCCACACAAAGCCAAGTGGGGAGCTGGTGCAGTAGAGCAAGGCAGGTTTCGAAGCAATATATACCTGAGGGTCATCGGCATGTGGCAAAGACAGTGTCGGGAGGCCGCATCTTGGCCACAATACCGCAGGGAGGAAGAAGGGGTCGGAGGCCCTCCGGAGTCGGCGCTCTCTCGGAGAGAACGGCACGGCCGCCGATCAGGACGCGCGGGCAGCCGTTGGTCTCCTCCCTCGCCGCCGACGACAGCGTGAACGATGCACCTACACCCCTGCCCTGGTCGAGGTTGTCCGGCCGGATTTGTGACCAGCCATGAGCTGAGAGAGAGTGTGGCCACCTATGTCTTGCTTAGATCTGGAGAGCATGAGAGAGTGAACGAGAGGAAACCTAGTAAAGCAAGCGCTAAGGCTCCTGCTTATATATAGTGGAGTGATTTTGTTGTACCAGCTTCAAAAAATGCGCTCCTACGTGTACCCGCGAGTGGGTGTGAGAGAACTAGTGCATGCATGCATCGCTTCTCTTCGTGAGAGTACAATATACTATGCCCAAAAAAGTTCGCCACAAGAGTAATAGTATAAGTGTGTGACGTCTGAGCTAAAATAAAATGTGCGCGACGTCTTTTGTTTTTTAGAAGTTCTGAGGGTAGGGTGTGAAGAGCACATATGTGTGTGACGTCTACCTGCAGATAGATGGTGGGTGCGAGAGGACTCGGGAGGGTGCGTGTGCGTGAGAGAGAGGGGGCACGTATCAATGCAATGCATGTGTCCATAAATCATTATCCGACAAACGTTTGCCACAAGCCTTTTCCTGACGAACGCCGTAAGAACCGTTAGATCAGCATCTGACGGTGTTAGTTTTGCCATGGCATTTAACAGAACAGCCACTCCTCCTACACACAAATCTTCCACGTGAGTGTTAGCAACTGCCGTATGCTCCCTCCGTTCGAAAATGCAGTGCATATAGCTTTATTGAAAATTCGAACCTTGCAAACTTTTACCGAGTTTTCGTGTACCAAATTGCACATGTAGAATACCCTGTATATATCATTTCATTCATCTTCGAGAGGTAACTATAAAGATGGGGGAGGAGTCTACAAAGAAAGACCATCGTATCACCTGCAGCAATTTCAACCATCCTTTGGTGTGGAGGAATATCATAGGAACTCTATATGATATGATTTTTATAGGATTTTTTCCTTTAGAGCCAATTGGTTCATAGGAATAGATTCATATACTCCACATTTCAAAGGAAATAAACATGATATCATTTCTATAGCTTTAGAGCTACTTGGTTCATATGAATGGATTCCTATACTCCCATAATTTCAAAGGAAAATAAGCATTAGCGTATATTCAATAGAAAAGTTCCTATGATATGAACCAAATTACATCTCTTTTCTAATCCCTCCTCATAGGAATTGAGATACATGGCATCTCTAGATTCAATAGAAAAGTTCCTATGATGTCAACCAAATGACATCTCTTTTACAATCCCTACTCATAGGAATTGAGATACTCCATGTCATCTCTTTCCCTACAACTTCCATGTATACATCTTCTATTCCTAAATAGCTAGTACAACCCACTAGTAGCTTTTTTCCAAGACATGCAACTATGGCACAAGAACTATATAGTGTGCGAATAACTTGAAAGATGGTTGCTGGATGAAGCTATTCCGACAGTGCAGAGATGGCAAATCCGAGCACTACTGGCCGTTGGATATCATCAACATTCCACCAGATCTGCCACATGTACAATTTAGAAGAATCCATGGTTGAACTTAAGCATAATGCACAAACCTCAAAACACAAGCACTTCTCTTTTGTTCTAGAATCTTCCGTATCATAATTGATTTTTTTCTAAATGAATTGCCAGTATTTGTTTTTTACTTTATGCTTTACAATGCACAACCCCATGAATCTTAAAAAATTTATAAAACTAATTGATTTTGAATGAGATGAACTGTAAGAACTAAACGAACATCTACATCATGCATATATGACTCAAAGCTTTACATGCTATAGTGTGTATTTATTCATAATTTGGTTTCGAAATCTCATGCGTTCAATGCATGTGTA
This sequence comes from Triticum aestivum, assembly GCF_018294505.1. Lineage (NCBI taxonomy): Eukaryota > Viridiplantae > Streptophyta > Magnoliopsida > Poales > Poaceae > Triticum > Triticum aestivum. The sequence goes on along the minus strand of NC_057802.1, from coordinate 84,809,764 downwards.
CCTTACTAGTTTTGAGTAGAGTAGCAAATTTCATGCGGCCCCGGGTATATCAAAATGCGGGGCCCATGCATCATTGCCTTTCGGTCGAACCTACGTCCACAATTTTTTGTACGTACTATATCTCCACCTGGTCCCCGGACCCAAAATGCTGCCTCGTTCCCCTAAAACCAAGCGGCCCACACATATTTAAGGCGTCGACTCGAACTCAATCCCTCTCCCGTTTACTACGACGTGGCCCCGCACGCCCTAGTAGTACTCCTACAAACACTACCGCTGCACGCATCATCGGTTTTCTTCAAGAGGACGAGGGAGAAGCCGACTTGTAGTGGATGCGCTTTCAAAAAAAAAAGATCTGTAGTGGAGACCCCTACCCTAGGGTGCCCTAGGTAGCTGCCGCACGCATCATTGGTTTTCTCTTTTCTTTATGCTCTTGCGCCCTAGAGTGAAATGATGGTTGCTTCGTCCATCCAGCTTAATACGGGAAAGGTGGGGCTTTGTGATTTGACCCCTCATTGCTCATTTTCTACTACTGCGGCGCTACGACCGGGGTGCCTCCAATTCCAACCGCTACTCCGGACTGTAATCTGGTGCATCGCACGTGGAACAAGACGGTGGATGAGCCACATGTCGGCCAAAGGGGTCCTGTTAAGTGTGCCGCCATTTCATGTGCGGACTGACCCTGCTTGAGTCGCTACGCCAACACGACAGGTGCAGCCTACCACTTGGTTTTGCTCCTTGGTGAATCCCGACTATATTGATCTAAAAAGATACGTACTGAACTACCCTCTCCGTCTCGTTTTTTTAGACGTCTCGGTTTATAGGGCATGCACGTAGTTCTAGGTCATCCATTTGACTAACTAAATCTGAGTTACTATGTCACAAAAAGTATGTCATTGGATTATTAAGCGGATGTAGTTTCTAAACATATACTGTTCATCACATATATAGCCAGTTAAATTCTCAACCTAGAACGACGTGCATGCCATGTAAACCGATACAGAGGAAGTATAGTAGTAAAAATGAGGTGATTTTATCGAGCGATCGGCGGGGGAGCATGGCCTGTCATGTGGTCCCACGTGTCATGACAGAAGCAATACTACGTGGTTGAGATGATGGCGAACCGAAGTGTGAAATACTGGTTGCTTCGTCCGTCTGGGAAGGTGCGGCATTATGATTTGATGTCTCATTGCTCATTACTACTACTACTGGGGTGGTACGACTGGGGTGCGTCCCCCTACTGTTCTGCACTGTTATTTGGTGCTTGACACGTCGACCCGGTTGCTATATGTCCCACATGTCGGCGACAGGAAGTACAAGATTCATGAAAGCGAGCGTCGACGGAGGAGTACAAGACACGACTTGGGTTTTTGCTGCTTCGCGCGATCCATTGATCCAAACCCGGACTAAAAAAGGCGAGGGCGGGTCTTTTCCCGCGCGGCAGACAGGAGAGTTTGGCATAGTCTGTTTGAGGCAAGGAGGTAGGAAGGGAAACAAGCAAATAAAGGTTGAGCGACTTAGTTTTGGGAAAATCTGATTTTACGGAGTATGTACCCACTAGGGTTTATAGGGCTCGTCTAAAAACATTCGTTTTTCCGTTTTATAAGTCTCAATTCTACTACTAGTAGTAGTACCATCACATGTTGGATTTCGAGGTGCGTTAGATCACCCAATGCAAGCAGTGTCAAGAGAAAACTCACCAATGCATGTAGAAGTTCATGGAAATTTAGTGTTCATTCATGCATTCGTTCTAATTAATGCCTCGATAAACATAACTTCTGGAGAAAAAAGAGCGTACTAATTACTTGTGCAAACTAGGAGTACGAAATTAATTCGACCACTCACCGTCTACCTTGGTTGGAGAGATTTTGAAATTGAGCCATAAACTGGAAAGGAGGGAGTAGTAACTTTTGTCTCGATTACTATTTGTGTCCTTGTATAGATGCAAAATGTATTTTTTTTATAGTGGCCTTGTATAAGTAAATGGAGGGAGTACTAAAGGACATATATATTCCAAACAATATGATAATATCTCTAACCAAGGTAGTAGGGACGAGGAGTAAACGGAGGGAGTAGTAAAATTTTCTCCTCGTCCTGTGAGCCACCGCGCGCGTGGGCGAGGGAGCGGGCGTAAGGCGTACAGTACTACTACTAGTAAGCAAGCTTCACCTCATCCTGCGAGCCACCGCGCCCGTGGGTGGGGGAGACGGCGTACTAAGCAAGCTTCTCCACGTTCTGCGAGTTGACGGGACACATCAAAAGTACTCCAGAGTATAGAGCCTTGCCTCTAAGGTAGGCCCGACATGGTTTGCCTCTTTTTTAACATAACGCGTCAGGTCGCAATTTGTTTGTTCACCCGTGGTAGACGATCCTCCCTCCACCAAGTGGACAACCAGTACACGGTCAAATTACCACGTGGGCTGCATTTTTGTACAGAAATGAGCTCCACCGTGTACCCGCGCGGGTGTGGTTGGGAAATAGACGGGAGTACGTGCGCCGTGCGTGCACCTCTTCTCTTCGTGCACGTCCCCCACCTACGTGGGTGTGTGTGAGAGATACAAACCTAGACAAATGGCTTGTGCGGAATAATGATACGTCCATTTTGCATCATGCTTTTATATCGATATTTATTGTATTATGGGTTGTTATTACACATTATGTCACAATACTTATGCCTATTCTCTCTTATTTTACAAGGTTTACATAAAGAGGGAGAATGCCGGCAGCTGGAATTCTGGGCTGGAAAAGGAGCAAATATTAGAGACCTATTCTACACAACTCCAAAAGTCCTGAAACTCCATGGAAGTTATTTTTGGAAATAATAAAAAATACTGAGCAAAGAAAATACCAGAGGGGACCCACACCCTGGGCACGAGGGTGGGGGGCGCGCCCCCCTGCCTCGTGGGCCCCTTAGTGGCCCTCCGGTGCCCATCTTCTGCTATATGAAGTCTTTCATCCAAAGACAAATCATAAGCAAGCTTTCGGGACGAGACTCCGCCGCCACGAGGCGGAACCTTGGCGGAACCAATCTAGGGCTCTGGCGGAGCTGTTCTGCCGGGGACACTTCCCTCCGGGATGGGGAAATCATCGCCAAACGCTCCTCTCATCGGGAGGGGGCCAATCTCCATCAACATCTTCACCAGCACCATCTCCTCTCAAACCCTAGTTCATCTCTTGTATCCAATTCTTGTCTCTAAGTCTGAGATTGGTACCTGTAGGTTGCTAGTAGTGTTGATTACTCCTTGTAGTTGATGCTAGTTGGTTTATTTAGTGGAAGATCATATGTTCAGATCCTATATGCATATTAATACTCCTCTGATTATGAACATGAATATGCTTTGTGAGTAGTTACGTTTGTTCCTGAGGACATGGGAGAAGTCTTGCTATTAGTAGTCATGTGAATTTGGTATTCGTTCGATATTTTTATGAGATGTATGTTGTCTCTCCTCTAGTGGTGTCATGTGAACGTCGACTACATGACACTTCACCATTATTTGGGCCTAGAGGAAGGCATTGGGAAGTAATAAGTAGATGATGGGTTGCTAGAGTGACAGAAGCTTAAACCCTAGTTTATGCGTTGCTTCGTAAGGGGCTGATTTGGATCCATATGTTTCATGCTATGGTTAGGTTTACCTTAATACTTCTTTTGTAGTTGCGGATGCTTGCAATAGGAGTTAATCATAAGTGGGATGCTTGTCCAAGTAAGGACAGCACCCAAGCACCGGTCCACCCACATATCAAATTATCAAAGTACCGAACGCGAATCATATGAACGTGATGAAAACTAGCTTGACGATAATTCCCATGTGTCCTCGGGAGCGCTTTTCTCTATATAAGAGTTTGTCCAGGCTTGTCCTTTGCTACAAAAAGGATTGGGCCACCTTGCTGCACTTTATTTACTTTTGTTACTTGTTGCTCGTTACAAATTATCTTATCACAAAACTATCTGTTACCTATAATTTCAGTGCTTGCAGAGAATACCTTGCTGAAAACCGCTTATCATTTCCTTCTGCTCCTCGTTGGGTTCGACACTCTTACTTATCGAAAGGACTACGATAGATCCCCTATACTTGTGGGTCATCAAGACTCTTTTCTGGCGCCGTTGCCGGGGAGTGAAGCGCCTTTGGTAGGTGGAATTTGGTAAGGAAAAATTTATATAGTGTGCTGAAATTTACTGTCACTTGTTACTATGGAAAGTAATCCTCTGAGGGGCTTGTTCGGGGTATCTTCACCCCGACCAGTAGAGCAAAGAGTTGCTCCTCAACCTACTGAACCTACTGAAAATGAAAATGTCTACTTTGAAATTCCTTCGGGTATGATAGAGAAACTGCTAGCTAATCCTTTTGCAGGAGATGGAACATTGCATCCCGATTTACACTTAATCTATGTGGATGAAGTTTGTGGATTATTTAAGCTTGCAGGTATGCCCGATGATGTTATCAAGAAGAAGGTCTTCCCTTTATCTTTGAAGGGAGATGCATTGACATGGTATAGGCTATGTGATGATATGGGATCATGGGACTATAAGCGATTGAAATTGGAATTTCATCAGAAGTTTTATCCTATGCATCTTGTTCATCGTGATCGTAATTATATATATAATTTTTGGCCTCGCGAAGGAGAAAGCATCGCTCAAGCTTGGGGGAGGCTTAAGTCAATGTTATATTCATGCCCCAATCATGAGCTCTCAAGAGAAATGATTATTCAAAAATTTATGCTCGGCTTTCTGACAACAATCGCTCCATGCTCGATACTTCTTGTACTGGTTCCTTTATGATGAAGACTATTGAATTCAAATGGAATTTATTGGAAAGAATTAAACGCAACTCTGAAGATTGGGATCTCGACGAAGGTAAGGAGTCAGGTATAACACCTAAGTTTGATTGTGTTAAATCTTTTATGGATACCGATGTTTTCCGTAAATTTAGCACTAAATATGGACTTGACTCTGAGATAGTAGCTTCTTTTTGTGAATCTTTTGCTGCTCACGTTGATCTCCCTGAGGAGAAGTGGTTTAAATATAATCCTCCCGTTGAAGTAAAAGTAGTTGCACTTATTAAAGTTGAAGAAAAGACTATCACTTATAATGATCCTATTGTTCCTACTGCTTATGTTGAGAAACCACCTTTCCCTGTTAGAATAAAGGATCATGCTAAAGCTTCAACTGTGGTTCGTAAAAGCAATATTAGAACTTATACACCTCCTGAGCAAGTTAAGGATGAACCTAATATTGCTATTGTTAAGGATCTCTTGGCTGATAATATCGATGGGCATGTTATTTATTTCTGTGATGAAACTGGTAGAATTGCTAAACCTTGTGCTAAACATAAACATAGACCTGTGGTAGGCATGCCTGTTATTTCTGTTAAAATAGGAGATCCTTGTTATCATGGCTTGTGTGATATGGGTGCTAGTGCTAGTGCAATACCTATTTCTTTATATCAAGAAATTATGCATGATATTGCACCTGCTGAGTTAGAAGAAATTGATGTCACAATTAAGCTTGCCAATAGAGATACTATTTCACCAATTGGGATTGTTAGAGATGTTGAAGTCTTGTGTGGGAAAACTAAATATCCTGCTGATTTTCTTGTTCTTGGTTCCCCACAAGATAGCTTTTGTCCCATTATATTTGGTAGACCCTTCTTGAACACTGTTAATGCTAAGATAGACTGCAAAAGGATGTTGTTACTATTGGTTTGGGTGATATGTCTCATGAGTTTAATTTTTCTAAATTTCGTAGACAACACCGTGAAGAGGAACTGCCTGGTAAGGATGAAATTATTGGTCTTGCTTCTATTGCCGTGCCTCCTAGTGATCCTTTAGAACAATATTTGCTAGACCATGAAAATGATATGTTTATGAATGAAAGAAGGGAAATAGATGAAGTATTCTTTAAACAGGGACCTATTCTGAAACACAATTTGCCTGTTGAAATCCTAGGGGATCCTCCTCCACCCAAGGGTGATCCCGTGTTTGAGCTTAAACCTTTACCTGATACTCTTAAATATGCTTATCTTGATGAAAAGAAGATATATCCTGTTATTATTAGTGCTAACCTTTCAGAGAAGGAGGAAGAAAAATTATTGAAAACTCTGAAGAAGCACCGTGCTGCTATTGGATATACTCTTGATGATCTCAAGGGCATTAGTCCCACTCTATGTCAACACAAAATAAATTTGGAGAAAGACGCCAAACCAGTTATTGATCATCAACGACGATTAAATCCTAAGATGAAAGAAGTGGTAAGAAAGGAAATATTAAAGCTCCTTGAGGCAGGTATAATTTATCCCGTTGCTGATAGCCAGTGGGTAAGTCCTGTCCATTGTGTCCCTAAGAAGGGAGGTATTACTGTCGTTCCTAATGATAAAGATGAATTGATTCCGCAAAGAATTATTACAGGTTATAGGATGGTAATTGATTTCCGCAAATTAAATAAGGCTACTAAAAAGGATCATTACCCCTTACCTTTTATTGATCAAATGCTAGAAAGATTATCCAAACATACACATTTTTGCTTTCTAGATGGTTACTCTGGTTTCTCTCAAATACCTGTGTCAGCTGATGATCAAGCTAAGACCACTTTTACTTGCCCTTTCGGTACTTTTGCTTATAGACGTATGCCTTTTGGTTTATGTAATGCACCTGCTACCTTTCAAAGATGCATGATGGCTATATTCTCTGATTTTTGTGAAAAGATTTGTGAGGTTTTCATGGATGATTTCTCCGTCTATGGATCCTCTTTTGATGATTGCTTGAGCAACCTTGATCGAGTTTTGCAGAGATGTGAAGAAACTAACCTTGTCTTGAATTGGGAGAAGTGCCACTTTATGGTTAATGAAGGTATTGTCTTGGGGAATAAAATTTCTGAGAGAGGTATTGAAGTTGATAAAGCTAAAGTTGATGCTATTGAAAAGATGCCATGTCCCAAGGACATCAAAGGTATAAGAAGTTTCCTTGGTCATGCCGGTTTTTATAGGAGGTTCATTAAGGACTTCTCAAAAATTTCTCGGCCTCTGACTAATCTATTACAAAAAGATATACCATTTGTCTTTGACGATTATTGTGTAGAAGCATTTGAAATACTTAAGAAAGCATTGATTTCTGCACCTATTGTTCAGCCACCTGATTGGAATTTACCCTTTGAAATTATGTGTGATGCTAGTGATTATGCTGTAGGTGCTGTTCTAGGGCAAAGAGTTGATAAGAAATTAAATGTTATTCAATATGCTAGTAAAACTCTAGACAGTGCTCAGAGAAATTATGCTACTACTGAAAAAGAATTCTTAGCAGTTGTATTTGCTTGTGATAAGTTCAGACCTTATATTGTTGATTCTAAAGTAACTATTCACACGGATCATGCTGCTATTAAATATCTTATGGAAAAGAAAGATGCTAAACCTAGACTTATTAGATGGGTTCTCTTGCTACAAGAATTTGATTTGCATATTATTGATAGAAAGGGAGCTGAGAACCCCGTTGCAGACAACTTGTCTAGGTTAGAAAATGTTCTTGATGACCCACTACCTATTGATGATAGCTTTCCTGATGAACAATTAAATGTCATAAATGCTTCTCGTACTGCTCCATGGTATGCTGATTATGCTAATTACATTGTTGCTAAATTTATACCACCTAGTTTCACATACCAGCAAAAGAAAAAGTTTTTCTATGATTTGAGACATTACTTTTGGGATGACCCACATCTTTATAAAGAAGGAGTAGATGGTGTTATTAGACGTTGTGTACCTGAGCATGAACAGGAACAGATCCTACGCAAGTGTCACTCCGAAGCTTATGGAGGACACCACGCTGGAGATAGAACTGCACATAAGGTATTGCAATCCAGTTTTTATGGGCCTACTCTCTTCAAGGATGACCGTAAGTTTGTCTTATCTTGTGATGAATGTCAAAGAATTGGTAATATTAGTAGACGTCAGGAAATGCCTATGAATTATTCACTTGTTATTGAACCATTTGATGTTTGGGGCTTTGATTATATGGGACCGTTTCCTGCCTCTAATGGATATACTCATATTTTAGTTGCTGTTGATTACGTTACTAAGTGGGTAGAAGCTATTCCAACTAGTAGTGCTGATCATAACACTTCTATTAAGATGCTTAAAGAAGTTATTTTTCCGAGGTTTGGAGTCCCTAGATATCTAATGACTGATGGTGTTTCACATTTTATTCATGGTGCTTTCCGTAGAATGCTTGCTAAGTATGATGTTAATCATAGAATTGCATCTCCTTATCACCCACCGTCTAGTGGTCAAGTAGAATTGAGTAATAGAGAACTCAAATTAATTTTGTAAAACACTGTTAATAGATCTAGAAAGAATTGGTCCAAGAAACTTGATGATGCATTATGGGCCTGTAGAACCGCATATTAAAATCCTATGGGTATGTCTCCGTATGAAATGGTTTATGGAAAAGCATGTCACTTACCTCTCGAACTAGAACATAAGGCATATTGGGCCATTAAAGAGCTCAACTATGATTTCAAACTTGCCGGTGAGAAGAGGTTATTTGACATTAGCTCACTTGATGAATGGAGAACCCAAGCCTATGAGAATGCCAAGTGTTTAAAGAAAAAGTTAAAAGATGGCATGACAAAAGAATACAAAAGCGTGAGTTTAATGTAGGTGATTATGTATTATTATACAACTCTCGTTTAAGATTTTTTGCAGGAAAACTTCTCTCTAAATGGGAAGGTCCTTACGTTATCGAGGAGGTCTATCATTCCGGTGCCATAAAAATCAACAACTTCGAAGGCACAAATCCGAAGGTGGTGAACGGTCAAAGAATCAAACATTATATCTCAGGTAATCCTATAAATGTTGAAACTAATATTATCGAAACCGTAACCCCGGAGGAATACATAAGGGACACTTTTCAGAACGTTTCAGACTCCGAAAAGGAATAGGTATGTGGTACGGTAAGTAAACCGACTCCAAAACAGTTCTAATGGCAAATTTTCTCCGTTTCGGAATATTTAGAAAATTAGAAAATAAGAAATAGACCGGGAAGGACACGAGGCCTCCACGAGGGTGGAGGGCGCGCCCTACCCCCTGGGCACGCCCCCTGCCTTGTGGGAACCTCGTGCGCTCTCCGGACTCCATTTTCTTGCACGATACTCCTTCCGGTCGGTAAAAATTCATTATATAATCTCCCGAAGGTTTTGACCACCGTATCACGTAATTATCCTCTGTTTTTGTTTCGAGCTGTTTCTGTAGCAGATTTGGAGCAAGATGTCATCTCAGGATTCCGATGGAGAGAGCTATGTCTCACACCTCATTACTGACCCAAAGACCTATGGGGATCTATCTCCTTGTGGTCGAACTACGGATGAGGAGGAGGATGCTCATTTAATGAGGATCAATGATTCAAGTTTGGAGGAGGAGGATGTCCCTCTACCTCAACCTGGGGATATGCACGTGAAGTTCAAGAAATCTAGTCTCCCTAAGAGGGCTAAACTATCTAACAATCGATCTATTCCTTCTCGTTTTTGGCAGAAAAGCAAAGGAGATTTATGTGACAAGATCTTGAATCTGGAATCGGAGGTCGATGATTTAAAGGAGGAAATTGCCCTTCTCAATTACAGTATGAAGAAGCTAAAGACACAACTGTCATCATCAACAACTCCATCATCACCTCCTCTGAAAAAGGAAAACTAAGTATCTGGTATGGGCACTCCCCTTGGCAACTGCCAAGCTTGGGGGAGGTGCCCCGGCATCGTATCACCACATCACATCTCTATCTTTACCGTTTTTGTTAGTTCGATCCTTTTAGTAGTATCTTGATCTAGTAGAAGAAAGTTTTTGGTATGGTCTAGTTTTGAGTTTTGCTTTATGATCCCTTTATGTAATCGAGTTCGTGAGCTATATAATAAATATTAGTGTTGAGTCAAGGGCTTGATTATCTTGCTATGATCTTGAGGGAATAAAAGAAAAAGAATAAAAAGAAATAAAGAGATCATATTGATCTTATGGAGAGTAATGACTTCACATAAGAAGAGTATGATGATTAAAAATTGTTGAGAGTTGACAAACATAGCTTTGGTCATCGTTGCAATTAATAGGAAGTAATAAAGAAAGAGAGGTTTCACATATAAATATACTATCTTGGACATCTTTTATGATTGTGAGCACTCATTAAAGTATGGCATGCTAAAGAGTTGATGTTGGACAAGGAAGACAACGTAATGGGTTATGTTTTCTTATATCTGACATAAAGTATATTGTCATGGATCATCCAACATGTTGAGCTTGCCTTTCTCCCTCATGCTAGCCAAATTCTTTGCACCAAGTAGAGATACTACTTGTGCTTCCAAATACCCTTAAACCCAGTTTTGCCACGAGAGTCCACCATATCTACCTATGGATTGAGTAAGATCCTTCAAGTAAGTTGTCATCGGTGCAAGCAATAAAAATTGCTCTCTAAATATGTATGACTTATTAGTGTGGGAGAAAATAAGCTTTATACGATCTTGTGATATGGAAGAAATAAAAGCGACGGACTACATAATAAAGGTCCATATCACAAATGGCAATATAAAGTGACGTTCTTTTGCATTAAGATTTCGTGCATCCAACCATGAAAGCGCATGACAACCTCTGCTTCCCTCTGCGAATGGCCTATCTTTTACTTTTATCTCTTACCCTTATGCAAGAGTCATGGTGATCTTCACCTTTCCTCTTTTTCATTTCATCCTTTGGCAAGCACAGTGTGTTGGAAAGATCCTGATATATATATCCAATTGGATGTAAGTTAGCATGAACTATTATTGTTGACATTACCCTTGAGGTAAAAGGTTGGGAGGTGAAACTATAAGCCCCTATCTTTCTCTGTGTCCGATTAAAACTCTGTAACCGTAAGTATCGCGTGAGTGTTAGCAATTGTGAAAGACTAAATGATAGTTGAGTATGTGAACTTGCTGAAAAGCTCTTACATAGACTCTTTCTGATGTTATGATAAATTGCAATTGCCTCAATGACTGAGACTATAGTTTGTTAGTTCTCAATAAAGTTTCTGATTCATACTTGACGTTGTGAATAGATTATTACTTGAGCATAAGAAATCATATGACAATATCCATATATGTTGCTGTTATAAGAATGATGATGATGCCCTCATGTCCGTATTTTATTTTATCAACACCTCTACCTCTAAACATGTGGACATATTTATCGTTATCGGCTTCCGCTTGAGGACAAGCGAGGTCTAAGCTTGGGGGAGTTGATACGTCCATTTTGCATCATGCTTTTATATCGATATTTATTGTATTATGGGCTATTATTACACATTATGTCACAATACTTATGCCTATTCTCTCTTATTTTACAAGGTTTACATAAAGAGGGAGAATGCCGGCAGCTGGAATTCTGGGCTGGAAAAGGAGCAAATATTAGAGACCTATTATGCACAACTTCAAAAGTCCTGAAACTCCATGGAAGTTATTTCTGGAAATAATAAAAAATACTGAGCGAAGAAAATACCAGAGGGGACCCACCCCCTGGGCACGAGGGTGGGGGCGCGCCCAGGGGGTAGGGCGCGCCCCCTGCCTCGTGGGCCCCCTGGTGGCCCTCCGGTGCCCATCTTCTGCTATACGAAGTCTTTCATCCGAAGACAAATCATAAGCAAGTTTCGGGATGAGACTCCGCCGCCACGAGGCGGAACCTTGGCGGAACCAATCTAGGGCTCTGGCGGAGCTGTTCTGCCGGGGACACTTCCCTCCAGGAAGGGGAAATCATCGCCATCGTCATCACCAACGCCCCTCTCATTGGGAGGGGGCCAATCTCCATCAACATCTTCACCAGCACCATCTCCTCTCAAACCCTAGTTCATCTCGTGTATCCAATTCTTGTCTCTAAGTCTGAGATTGGTACCTGTAGGTTACTAGTAGTGTTGATTACTCCTTGTAGTTGATGCTAGTTGGTTTATTTGGTGGAAGATCATATGTTCAGATCCTATATGCATATTAATACTCCTCTGATTATGAACATGAATATGCTTTGTGAGTAGTTATGTTTGTTCCTGAGGACATGGGAGAAGTCTTGCTATTAGTAGTCATGTGAATTTGGTATTCGTTCGATATTTTGATGAGATGTATGTTGTCTCTCCTCTAGTGGTGTCATGTGAACGTCGACTACATGACACTTCACCATTATTTGGGCCTAGAGGAAGGCATTGGGAAGTAATAAGTAGATGATGGGTTGCTAGAGTGACAGAAGCTTAAACCCTAGTTTATGCGTTGCTTCGTAAGGGGCTGATTTGGATCCATATGTTTCATGCTATGGTTAGGTTTACCTTAATACTTCTTTTGTAGTTGCGGATGCTTGCAATAGGAGTTAATCATAAGTGGGATGCTTGTCCAAGTAAGGACAGCACCCAAGCACCGGTCCACCCACATATCAAATTATCAAAGTACCGAACGCGAATCATATGAACGTGATGAAAACTAGCTTGACGATAATTCCCATGTGTCCTCGGGAGCGCTTTTCTCTATATAAGAAATTGTCCTGGTTTGTCCTTTGCTACAAAAAGGATTGGGCCACCTTGCTGCACTTTATTTACTTTTCTTACTTGTTGCTCATTATAAATTATCTTATCACAAAACTATCTGTTACCTATAATTTCAGTGCTTGCAGAGAATACCTTGCTGAAAACCGCTTATCATTTCCTTCTGCTCCTCGTTGGGTTCGACACTCTTACTTATCGAAAGGACTACGATAGATCCCCTATACTTGTGGGTCATCAAATAACTACTCTTCGTAAGCCATTGTAAGAGTGGACAAAATGGTGAAGGAGGAGATAGGGGAGCGGCGGAGGTGTGCGATTCTTGGCCGGCGTTTGGCCTCGTTTAAATAGGAGATTAAATAGACGGCGGACGGGAGGAGCTCGGCCGGCATTGCGTTTAATGCCGGACCGGTCATGAACGGATGTGTGTCCAGAGTGGTTTTCTCGGCTTCCACACGGGCGGGTTTCATGGAGGCGTTTGAATGCGGCAAGGAGGCGTGTTCAGTCAGGCGTGCAGCGAGTGGCGCCCTCGACTCTGACGTAGGACACCGCGCCGTTCTTCCACTGACGTGTGGGCTCTTTGGGTACATGGCCTGCATGTCAGTGACCCAACGCAGGCAGCGCATAGCAGAGGAACCTTTGGTGGGCCAGGGCGGTCAGAAGCGGGCATTTCATAAACCGATGATTGTTCATTGAGTGTGACGTCATCCTTTTCATGTAGATAAGCCTACTATGTTGATAGCCCGTTCGATACGTTGTGATTCATAAAGACCACTGCAAACATCAATGTTCTTCTTATCATAGATAAGATTGATTAATACCCGTAACAATCCATGTCCTTAACAAAGGGTGCATGCACGTATAGGTTGAGCGTGTGTCTTGCATCGTGTGCTGTGTGCATGCAGGCGTGCGAGTGTTGCGTGCGTGCAAGGGTACGTTTCAGTGTTGCGTGCATGTGTGCTTACGTGCGTGTGTTTGTGAGTGCATGTGTACGTGTCAGTGTTGCACGCCTGCATGTGTGCGTGTGTTCGTTATGTGTACATGTCAGTGTTGCACGCCTGCATGCGTGCGTGTCTTGTGTGCGTGCATGTGTACGTGTGGGGTGAAGCTACACGTCAGTTGACTGACCTTTTCATCTCTGGTCATTAGATTTTTCCAGTCGTTGGATACGAAATCAAGGGCATGCAGTTTATCATCAAACTCCACCCCCCTGAGCCGCCAGCCACCATCGGCCGAACCGCCGGCCCCCGCCGCCCGCGGCTGGCCCGCGCCGCGACGCCGCCCTGCCCGCCCCTGCCGCCCGCGGCCGGCCGGCCCGCCCCGAAGCCACTCCCCACCGCCGGTCCGCGGCCGCACCGGCCATCCCTTTAGCCCCCCCCCCCCCCCGCGCTGAGCTTTTTCTCCGGCGATCCCCACCCCACCGCCCAATCAACACGCCCCCCCCCCACCGCCGGCGACTGCCAGCCAGAGGTCTCACGACTTCGAGTACCCACCGACCACTAATTTATTACCATTTCTCTCCTTCATATACGCGCTAACGAGTGAGCCCTATGGTAATGTGCGCTGTTGAATGTGGACCGTTTGACTGGTCAATTGATCGTGTCATCAACAAATTACGGAGCTGTATGGTGAGCCACTGACCGTATGATCACCCTAAAATGTATTTTATTAACACAGTACAGACTCAAACTACCATTTCTTTCTTTCATATACGGGCTGACAGGTGGGCCCCACGGTTACGCGCCCCGATGGTGCAACACTAGTTGCGCCACGTGGAATGTTTGACTGGTCAATTGATTGTGTCATCAACAAAATACGGAGTTGTACGGGTGAGCCAGTGACCGTATAATCATGACATGTATTTTTTAACACGGTACCGACACAAGGGCTCATATATACGCGCAAGCACTCACCGCTATAAGCGCACACACGCACACCCTACCCCTATGACCACCTTCTAGAGAGTGAGCCAGCATATGATCTTGAGATTTTACGAAGTCACCATAGGTGCCTCGTAGTCGAGTGGAACGTCTCCTCCCACTGAACGCACATCGCCGGAAAATACTGAAATTAACCCCGGATAAATGCGAGCACCGGGACTTTAACCCTGGTGGGCTCGAGAAACCACTGTCCTCCTAACCATCCAACCACATGTTGGTTAGCACGACATAATGTATGTGGTGACTGTGATGAGCTTATTCTGAAGTCCAGTGACCATATCGTGCTTTCGCTTCAAATACAATGACCATAAGTGTCGTCAACAAAATACGGAGCACGCATCAAATGCAAAGTCCGTCAGTGTCATCAAGAAAATACGGAGACGTATCGTGAGCTAGATACCGTATGATCACCACGAGAATGTATACGATGACCGTAATGAGCATATTCTGAACTCCAGTGACCGTATAGTGCTTTAGCTTGAAATACAGTGACCATCATGCGTGAATGTGTCATGGGCATGCATACTTTTAGAGGGCCGAGAGATAGTTTGTGTGCGTACGTGAAAGTGGTGTAGAAAGAGGGGATGTCCGGTGGAGACAAGGAGAGATATGCCCTTCGTTTCTCTTTCCCGTGACTAATATTTTAGGAGAATATATAAACATTCACAATGCAGAACAAATATTTTTGGATGCACCATGCAATTAACTTTCATGTATAACATTGTACTATTGTATATGCTTATTTTCTTAGTGGCCGATTGCGTGTGTGGTGTGGTGGGCACATCATTTCTAGTTGTGGTGGGTCAACATGAGGACTCATGGGTCGGTTCCATCCTACGCCACATAGGTTGGATCGAGACGCGTTATACGAAGACCCATGTGGAGGACTCGGCGTACAACACGAAGCTAGCTACCAGAGTCGCGGAGGACTCTATCCCCACTGGTGATAAGCCGACTATATATGATTTGTAACCCTAGGCCCCCAGTATGTTATAGAAGCTTGGGGGCTAGTTCGTCGATAGTATACACACACGCACAATGCCTGGTATTCACGTGTACTTTGTACACACCCCTATCACTAATATACAGTACCAGGAGTAGGCTTTTTCCTCAACTGCAAGGGTCCGAACTAGGGTAAAACTTTGCCTCGTATTACCATCCAGCCTAACAGTCAGGGATATCCTACCGAATGATATGATGGAATCATATCTGCCAACTACTAAGAGAGAGGTGTGTCTGGGGGGCAATGTGTGCGAGAGAGGCCTAAAGATAATGTGCGTGCGGGAGACACATAGGCACATATATATATGTGCGTATAGAGGGCTAGTAGAGACCGTGCGTGTGTATATATGCATGTGAGAGAAATAGTGTTTTCCAACTGAGATTAGTGAAAAGAGTGGTACATAGTAGTCAGAAAGAGAGAGAGATACAGAGAGAGCATGTGCGTGAGACTCCCCGACACCCCGAGAGAGATTGTGAGCATGTGTGAAAGAGAAATGCCGATGCATATAAAGTGTGTGCACTTATGCGGTAGATAGAGAGATATATAGCGCGTTTGTGAGAACGGGCCGAGGCATAGTGCATCTACGTGTAAAAGGAGGTTCTACGCATTAAATTAAAATATAAATGGCATTATTATTTTTGGATGAGATCATGAATTTTGCAAATTGCGTATGGACGAAAATCGGTCTATCAGACACCCATACTCTATTGAATTCTAGCATGTGCATGTGTTTATTTCATATTATCGATCCATAGAGTGAGAGCGGTTTGAAATACAGGCAATGGATGCTTTTGCAATTCATATATAAACATTAATTAGTGCACTCCATGTTGTTAGTGTGAAGCACTTTATACATTTGTCACTTGCATGGATACATTCCAAATTGCTAGCTACGAAATAGAATACATGTCGAATTCAACATAAAGGGGGTTTCGAAGATTCGAATTCATAGGAAGTGCATTCATCTATTTGAACCCGAGATAATGGCATTTGTAAATCAGATGTAAAAGGGGGCATCAATCTTTGTTGTGCGTTTGAACATGCTATATATATTCATACGCATGTCTAACTTTTTTTTGCAACCAAGGAGATTATATCTGGAACCATGCATGAACTGAGGTAAGTTGCATATTTTTAATATATACTCGTGTACAATGTATATTCAAATGTACCACCTCCATTCCAAAATAATCGTAGCTTTAGGATTTTCAAGAGTAAAGATTTGTGAAGTTTGACAAATCCTGAATGTTCAATTCAAGAGAACCGAAAACGTTAATGCTTCTGCTCCCAAATATTGAATGAAGCGCCAAATAGGCCTCTGGTCACCCAAAACCACGCGAGACTAATGTTTGGTGGTAGGAAATTACTGTCCTGACTCTGGCCCGTGTAGCCTATCGGCCCGATGTCCAAAGGTCTAAACCGGGGTAGGTTTGTAACTTCACCAAGACGCTAGTCTCAACCGCCTCCGAGAGGCATTCATACACCGTGGGCACCTAAACACCCATGCGCTCGGCCGAAATCTATCCCGCCCACATTTGGGACACCTGAGATTACTGTCCTACCCCAATCCGCAATATGTCCGAAATTTTAGATGGGGGCAAAGTTTGTAACTTTCCCCAAATTTCAAACAAGCGCGTCCCAAACCGAAACATTGTTCCCCCTTAGTTCCCCGCCTCCCTCCGTTTCCCCATTCATACTCCGTGGGCGCCAAAACGCCCTCTCCACCAGCCGCGAAAGCCCAGACTCCTCCGTCCTCCACCCCATAGCGCCCAATCCACCACCGCCCTCCTCCATCACACCGGAGCAGGTACCCCGACGTCGTCGTCCAACGCAACCGCAACCGCAACGCCCTCAAGGACTTAGCAGCTGAAGCCGAGGTAGAGCTGCCTCCACGATGCCGACGCCGACGTGCGCCGTACCAGAACTACTCCGACCACGCCGTCCTGCGCCTCACTGCTGCCGCTCCACTGTCGCAACCGTCCACCACACCAGAGCTGTTCCCGCTACGTCGTCGTTCGCCGCCTCGGATCTGCTTCCCCGCCGCCGACAGACGGCCACCGCACCACACTCAACAACTTGGCCATGGGTTCATCCAAGGCTGCACCGTCCTCCACAACTTCTTGTTTCAAGCGAACCACAAGAAGATCGTTGAAAAAACAGAAGGAGGACACAACACTGCCAGTAGAAAGAGGTACTCCTCTTCCCTTATTGGTGCAAACCTTACGTCTCTGCTCACACCGTATTCATCCCACGAAAGAAACTAGTTGAGCGCTTCTTACTGCATCTTCTTCGTGATACTAAATGCACAAGGTTTCCTCCCTTTACTATTTCACGTTTGCTAGAGGTCAGTAGCCCACCTGGATTTCAATTCAGGGTCAGTCGAACCGCAATTAAAAGAAGTAGCACCCTCTTAGGCGCGCGGAGCACCTAGTCCGCCTGTTCGCTGGCGAAGCGGTGCATCGGTGTCTATCATAGGGGTGTGGGGCGCAGGAGCTGCTTGTGCCCGATCTAGAGGTCGGCGGGGCTTGAATGGATGGCCAGGGGCGGTGCCAAGCACGGCGGTGCGGTGAGGTCGAGGGGAGGGCGCAGGCAGGGGACTGGGCCGGTGGTCGCTGCCATTTCGAGGAAGATCGTCAACACTGACTGGTTGGAGGTAGATGAAGGCGATCTACCCGTTCTTTGTACATCGGACGGTGCAGAAAAAATGGACTGACCTATTTGTTTTCAGTCGAATGTTATTTTCATAGAATCTTGTAGTAATTTAGTGTGCCATGCATGTTGTAAAGCTATCATATGTCTCCCGTCATTTATTTCTCACCGACCTGCTATCTGCTACCTTTACACTGTACTAATTGTGCACACACTTCACCCATACTCACACTATTGTTTTTTTATGCATGGGTATTTCAGACTCTGACGCAGTGTTGATGAATGCTGAAATGAAAAGACAGAAGTCGCTCCAGTGTAATTCGAAGATAAGCACTAAGCTTTTCAGCACTCTAAAGGATGCAGTGTCAGCAGTTGGAGACAGTAAATGTAGCTCTGTAATTGATGATCTCAATTGCCACACACAACCATCCCAGGTGCTTGCTTTAACTTCGCGCTGTCAAATGTGGTTGCATGTTGCATATGGTGTATAGCTTGTATTGCTTCCAATTTGGTTAAATTGCATCTGCTTACTTTACACATTATACCTTTGATAATGACATGCCTTCCTGTTTTTGATACATACTACATATGTCTATTAACCATGTTCGTACATCAAACTAATGCTCTTTTGTATCCCTCGTCAATCACTTATGATGAGACAGTCACCCGAGTGGGTTACTGTGAGACGCCATACTCGTTTAAAGAGTGCAGTGTCATCCCCCCCACATGATTCTCAAGAAACAGCAAGGCTAAATGAAGATAGTCAACGTAGCTCTCTAGTTGATGACCGCAATTCCCCCACACCACCATCACAGGTGCTTGCTCTAACTTCGCAGTGTGATATGTGGTTGCATGTTGCATACGGTGTCTAGCTTGTAATGCTTCTAATTAGGGTAAATTGCATCTGCTTAGTTTACACATTATACCTGTGAATATGACATGCCTTCCTATTTTTGGTACACACTACATCTATGTGTTAACCTTGTTCTTACATGAAACTACCTCTCTTCTGTATCCTGCATCAATCACATACAATGAGTCACCTTTATTCGTTGCATATTGCATATTATTTCTAGCCTGTTGCCATGTATTGCTTCTAATTTGGTCAAATACATTTGTTAGGGCACCCTTTTAATTTGGCAGAGTGATATTGGTTTCATCTTTCATATGGTTTCTAGCTTGCATTGATTCTAACAAGTTCAAGCACCTTGTGCTTAGTTTACACTTTATACATCATACATGTCAATATGTCACGCCGTCCTGTTTTTCATACATATTCCATCCTCCTATCATGCGGCTGCCTTACATGAAAGTAGTGTTCGTCAGTATCATGCATCAATGAGTTCTGAAGAGCAAATTTTATTCCTTTTTCTTGTGGGTTTGACTTGACAAGGCAAAATCAAGAAAGAGGAAGGAAAAGAGTAAGGAAGGCGATGATGGTGGTCCTCTGCAGCAACGTAAATGGAGCATCTGTACCGATTCTCCTTGTACTGATAGTGCATTACAAGGTCCAAGTCTCTGCTCCCCTACTCCACCATCCAAGGTGCTTGCTCCAACTTGGCAGTGTGATATCTGGTTGCATGTTGCGTATGGTGTCTAGCTTGTATTGCTCCTAATTAGTGTAAACTGCATCTGCTTAGCTTACACATGATACGTGTGAATATGATACGCTTTCCTATTTTTGGTACATACTATATCTGTCTATCACACCATGTTCTTACATGAAACTACTCTTCTTGTGTATCCTGCATCAGTCACTTGTGATGGAACACCTTTAAGTTGGCAGTGTGATATTGGTTTGCATCTTGAATATGATTTCTAGCATGTATTGCTTCTAGTTTGATGAACGCCACCTATGACAAGACAGTTTTAACTTGGCAGAGTAATATTGATTGCACCTTTCATATGGTGTCTAGTTTGCAGTGCTTCTAATTTGTTGAAGTGCCTTCTGCTTAGTTACCACATCATAGGTGTGAATATGTCAAGCCGTCCATTTTTTCGTACATATTCCATCCTCGTATCATGACTTTGCCTTTCATCAGAGTAGTGTTCGTCAGTATCATGCATGAATGAGTTCTGAAGAGCGAATTATATTCCTTTTTCTTGTCGGTTTGACCTCACAATGCAAAATCAATAAAGCTGAAGGAAATTGGCAAGGCATTGGATGATGGTGGTCCTTCCGAGCAACTAAAACGGATGTTCTCTATAGATTCTACTCCGCCATCCTCCCAACAAGATTCGCAAGACAACGCAAGGCTAGACAGTCAACGTAGCTGTGTAGATGATGAGCACATCTCCCCTACTCCACCATCACAGGTGCTTGCTCTAACTTGGCACTATTATATGTGGTTGCATGTTGCGTATGATGTCTAGCTTGTATTGCTTCTAACTTTGTTGAATTGCATCTGCTTACTTTACACATAATGCCTATGAATATGACACGTGTTCCTGTTTCTAGAACATACGTGTACATGATGAGCACATCTCCCCTACTCCACCATCACATGGGCTTGCTCTAACTTGGCACTATTATATGTGGTTGCATGTTGCGTATGATGTCTAGCTTGTATTGCTTCTAACTTTGTTGAATTGCATCTGCTTACTTTACACATAATGCCTATGAATATGACACGTGTTCCTGTTTCTAGAACATACGTGTACATGATGAGCACATCTCCCCTACTCCACCATCACATGTGCTTGCTCTAACTTGGAACTGTTATATGTGGTTGCGTTTTCCATATGATGTCTAGTTTGTATTGCTTCTGATTATGTTGAATTGCATCTGCGTAGCTTACAACTTATACCTGCAACGATCACTTACCCATAAGACACATTTAACTTGGGACTGTGATGTAGGTTGCATCTTGCATTGTCTTCTAGCTTGTACTTGATAATCCCCAAGTGCAGGGAATCATCGTAGCAATTTCCAAAGGTGGAAGTGATAAGTATGGAGTGTCGAACCCACAAGGAGCTAAAGGTAAGATCAATATTCTCTCAAGTCCTATCTGCCACTGATACGACTCTACGTACACCGAACGTTTGCTTCCAACTAGAAACGAGAAATAAAACTACGTTGTGGGTATGAAGAGGATAACTTTGTATGATATCGGAGAGCTAAAATATAAAAGTAGGTGATGTTATCATAAAGTTAGAATATATTACTAAATATTATAAATAGCGAGTGTGGAATAATGGTGGATCGGTGTGCGGAATTGTCCTAGGCAATTGTTAACAAGACCGGTAGTCGACATTGCAATTTCAAATGAGGGAGAGGCATAAGCTAACATACTTTGTCTACTTGGATCATATGCACTTATGATTGGAACTCTAGCAAGCATCCGCAACTACTAAAGATCATTAAGGTAAAACCCAACCATAGCATTAAAGCATCAAGTCCTCTTTATTCCCATACGCAACAACCCCCTTACTCGGGTTTGTGTTTCAGTCACTCACCAACCCACTATAAGTGAATCATGAACGTATTGCAACACCCTACAGCGGGAATTCCTCACGCTTGCGCGACACGGAGGGCACCATAGGACAGCACCAAAATAAAACATACAACTCGTACCAATCTAGATCATCAATCAACCCAAAGACAAAGGATATCTACTCAAAACATCATAAGATGGCAACACATCATTGGATCATAATATGTGGCATAAAGCACCATGTTCAAGTAGGGATTACAGCGGGGTGCGGGAGAGTTGACCGCGTAAAAGAGATGAGGATGGTGATGTTGATGAAGACGATCACCGCGGCGATGATTCCCCTCCCGATGGCACTCCAGCGCCACCGAGAGAGAGGAGGAGAGGTTCTCCCCCTTGTGATTCCTCCTCCATGGCCTCCCCCCTAGATGGGGAGAGGTTCTCCCTCTGGTCCTTGTCCTTCATGGCGATGATGGCCCCTCCGGGATCCTCCTCCATGGCCTCCGGTGATGATGGCCCCCTCCGGTAGGGTGCCGGAGAGGGCCTAGATTGATTTCTCGTGGCTACAGAGGCTTGCAGCGGCGGAACTTCTGATCTAGGTTAATTTTATAAGGTTTCTGTATTTATAGGAATTTTTGGCGTCGGTATCACGTCAAGGAGGTGCTTGAGGCGTCCATGAGGCAGGCCCATGCGCCTGGGGGGTGGGCGCGCCCCCCACCCTCGTGGGCGCCCCGGGACTCTCCTGGCCCAACTCTTTTACTCCGGGGTCTTTTTTTGGTCCATAAAAAAGCGTCAAAAATTGGCACGTCAATTGGACTCCGTTTGATATTCCTTTTCTGTAAAACTCAAAAACAAGGAAAAACAGAAACTGGCACTGGGCACTAGGTTAATAGGTTAGTCCCAAAAATCATATAAAATAACCTATAAGTGCATATAAAACATCCAAGGTTGATAATATAATATCATGAATACTACATAAATTATAGATACGTTGGAGACGTATCAGCATCCCCAAGCTTAATTCCTGCTCGTCCTTGAGTAGGTAAATGATCAAAGAAATAATTTATGAAGTGTGAATGCTAGCAAGTGCATAAGTTTCATCAACGATAGTTCCAATCACTTTTTCTAGCATCATTACATATCATAACAGTAGCTCATTTTCATAAAACTTTTCATGATCAAGTAACAAGCTATTCACATGTTAAAGTATAAATCATAAACTTTCTTGAAACTAACAAACTATATTCTCAGTCATCAAACAATTGCAATTCATCTTATTTTCAGGAAGGGTCTATGTCAGAGCTTTGAACTCCACATACTCAACTATCATTTAATCTTTCATAATTGCTAACACTCGCGTGATATTTATGGGTTCAAAGTTTTAATCGGATACAGAGAAAGATAGGGGCTTATAGATTCGCCTCCCAACCTTTTACCTCAAGGGTAATGTCAACAATAATAGTTCATGATAACTTACATCCAATTGGATATATATATCAGGATCTTTCCAACACAATATGCTTGCCAAAGGATAAAATGTAAAAAGGAAAGGTGAAGATCACCATGACTCTTGCATAAGGTAGAAGATAAAAGTAAAAGATAGGCCCTTCGCAGAGGGAAGCAGAGGTTGTCATGCGCTTTTATGGTTGGATGCCCAAAATCTTAATGCAAAAGAACGTCACTTTATATTGCCATTTGTGATATGGACCTTTATTATGCAGTCCGTCGCTTTTATTTCTTCCACATCACAAGATCGTATAAAGCTTATTTTCTCCACATTAATAGATCATACATATTTAGAGGGCAATTTTTATTGCATGCACCGATGACAACTTACTTGAAGGATCTTACTCAATCCATAGGTAGGTATGGTGGACTCTCATGGCAAAACTAGTTTAAGGAATGTTTGGAAGCACAAGTAGTATCTCTACTTGGTGCAAAGAATTTGGCTAGCATGAGGGGGAAAAGCAAGCTCAACATGTTGGATGATCCAAGACAATATACTTTATTTCGGATACAAGAAAACATAACCCATTACGTTGTCTTCCTTGTCCGGCATCAACCTTTTAGCATGTCATATTTTAATGAGTGCTCACAATTACAAAAGATGTCCAAGATAGTATATTTATATGTGAAATCTCTCTTCCTTCAATATTCTTTCATGAATTGTTCAAGTGACCAATTCTACGTTTGCTAACTTTCAATAAGTTTACTACCTATACTTATTATATGTGAAGTCATTACTCCCCATGGTATAAGCATATGAAACATATATAAATTCAGGTTTATGATATTTCAATTATTCAACCATTTACTCATAGGATATATGTGAAGCACGTGAGTAAATGACAAACTACTCCAAATGATAATAGTGAAGGACACTGAGTAGTCAAACAATTAACTAGCCATGGGAGGATTATTTTTCATTTGATAATTCAGATCCAATGATTTTATTCAAACAGCAAGTAAAATTGAAAACACGCTCCAAGCAAAACACATATCATGTGACGAATAAAAATATAGCTCCGAGTAAGGTATACCGATAGTTTTGAAGACGAAAGAGGGGATGCCTTCCGGGGCATCCCCAAGCTTAGGCGCTTGAGTCTTCCTTGAATGTTACCTTGGGGTGCCTTGGGCATCCCCAAGCTTAGGGTCTTTCCACTCCTTGTTCTCCTCATATCGATATCTCACCCAAAGCTTGAAAACTTCAATCACACAAAACTTAATGGAACTTCGTGAGATAGGTTGGTATGATAAAGAGTAAACCATTCACCTTGGTACTGTAAAAGACAAAGATCATAATTTATATTGAGGAATATAAGCCATAGAAACTAGAAAACAAGCAAACTATGCAATGAAAACAGAATCTGTCAGAAACAGAACAGTCTGTAATGATCTGAACAGCAACCATACTTATGCTACTCCGAAAATTATGAAATAAATTGGTGGACGTGAGGAATTTGTCTATTAATCTTCTGCAAAAAGAATCAACTCAAAAGCACTCTTCTGTAAAAAAAGATAGCTAATCTCGTGAGCGCAAAGTTTCTGTTTTTTACAGCAAGATCACATTAACTTTCACCCAAGTCTTCCCAAAGGTCTTACTTGGCACTTTGTTGAAACAAAAGCTATAAAACATGATTAGTACAGTAGCTTAATCATGCGAACACACAAAAACAGTAAGGATAAATATTGGGTTGTCTCCCAACAAGCGCTTTTCTTTAATGCCTTTTAGCTAGGCATGATGATTTCAATGATGCTCACATAAAAGGTAAGAATTGAAACATAAAGAGAGCATCATGAAGAATATGACTAGCACAATTGATTCTAACCAACTTCCTATGCCTAGGGATTTTTTGAACACATAATTTTTAGGAACAAGAATCAACTAGCATAGGAAGGCAAAAGAAGTATAACTTCTAAACTTTAAGCACATAGAGAGGAAACTTGATATTATTGCAACTCCTACAAGCATATATTCCTCCCTCATAATAATTTTCAGTAGCATCATGAATGAATTCAACAATATAACCATCACATAAAGCATTCTTTTCATGATCTACAAGCATAGAAATTTTTCTACTCTCCACATAAGCAAAATTCTTATCATTTGGAATAGTGGGATCACTAGTTCCTAAAGTTGACACTCTTCCAAACCCGCTTTAGATGATAGTATTATTCATACTCCAAAAGATATAAGTGAAGTTCATGGAGCATTCTACAATTAATATAGACTAACCAATATCCAAGCTCAAAATGTATAAGTGAAGCACACGAAGCGTTCTATAAAACCATACTCAAAAGATTTAAGTGAAGCACAAAGAGCAATTCTATAGGATCATACTTAAAAGATATCAGTGAAGCACATGAAGTATTCTATAAATCAATGAAAGGCTATCTCATACTAGCATGGTTATTAAAGAAAAAGAAAAATACAAAGGACACAAATCATGTGAACAAAAACCGAGGTATACCGATAATTGTTGAAGAAGAAAGATGGGATGCCAACCAGGGCATCCCCAAGCTTAGATGCTTGAGTATCCTCTTAAATATTTACTTCAGGTGCCTTGAGCATCCCCAAGCTTTAACTCTTACCTCTCTTATTCTTCTCATATTGATAGCTCCTCGATCTTCGAACACTTCATCCACACAGAACTTTAACAAAAACTTTGTGAGATCCGTTAGTATAACAAAGCAAATCACTACTATAAGTACTATTGCAAACCAATTCATATTTTGTTTTTGCATTATAGCTACTAAAATATAGCTTTTCCATGGCTTAATCCACTGATAGAAATCGATAGTTTCATCAGAACAAGCAAGCAATGCATCAAAAATAGAATCTGTCTTAAACAGGACAGTCTGTAGTTGTCGTGGAATTGTCACGGCAGATGTCCTCGTGAAAGGACTTAGTCGTGGAGCCAGCGCAACTAGGAAGCTTAAAGGGGTTAAACAGGACAAAGGACACGAGGGTTTATACTGGTTCGGCCCCTTGCGGTGAAGGTAAAAGCCTAATCCAGTTGAGGTGGAATTACTAGGGTTTCGATGACCAGGGAGCGAATCCGCTATGCCCGGCTCTCGATTTGATGTTACTTGCCCTAAACTGCCGCCGGGTCATCCCTTTATATACAGAGGTTGACGCCCAGCAGCTCATAGATTCCCGACCAGCTCATAAACAGTGTCTGGCTCGGTGACCACTTAATCTTACCTTACAATACAAGTTATGCTCTTATGGCGGTTTATCACTACAGGCCTTAAGTCGCCTTTGGGCTTTGGGCCCTTAACTGAACCGCCATCTTCAAGCTTGATATTGGGCTTCATATGATGAATCTACATAGCGTAACCCGGCCCCTCCTGGGCGGGTTACCCTAGTAGTTATATCCCCAACATTAGGCACCAGATTGATTTGAACCGGTTCATGTCAATCTTCAATATTTAAGAAAAAATCTTCTGTCTTCCACCTGTGCGAGAATTTATAACCCGCCATGAAGTCATCTTCTGGATTCATGGTAACCCGCCGTGACGTCATCTACTATCTAATTCATTTTTTATTCAATCATATCCCAACGGATCCTTATCTTAATGACCATCCCGAGAATCGAGGCGTCTGAGTAGCTGGATAACCATGTTTGGCCTCCTTGTTTTTCGCGCCCGCTTTATCAGTCTTCCCTTATAAATAGGCACGACCTTAGGTCTTTCTTCATTCTCCCCCTTTCGTCGTCTTCTTCCTCTCGCCGCTCCACTTCTGCTCGAGCTCCGCCGCCGCTGCCACAGAGTACCTCGTCTTCCTCGACTTCGGCCGCTGGATCAACCCGAGTCGATCCAGAAAACGGCAGCGACCCTTCGCAATAGACCTGCAGCTGTAAGTCTTCACTTTCCTGCACTTCAGATCTGCATTAGGGTTTTCAAGTTCTTCTGTGTTCTTCATAGTTCATCACCGTTTCTTCGTAGTTCCTCCACCGCAGCCTCTTCTGATCCAAAAGGAACATATAACTTGTGTGGTAGCTATTTCGCATCCATTTCAGATGCTAATAGATCCCCTTTTCTTGTACAAAGGCCCCTTTAGAACTGATGAACTCCTCTATACTAGTTTATTAGGTCTAGAATATTTTCCCTTTTCTGAGCATCCGTTGATCCAAAATAATAATTACAATCTGTGAAACCTGTTTTTTTACCCACTTAGTCGATGCCTGTATCTTGATAGATCCACTTTGCCATGGCGGCTCACACCTCTGGCTTTAATTTGAGATGCTCAATAAATAACTTCAACCACGCACGGCGACTTAAATAACTTAATTGCTCATGGCGGCTTAAACAATCTGCCACAATTAGCCATATATCATTAGGCCCCTTTGTAAGCCGCCATCTTAAATATGTATTGAAATATTTCCTCCGGCTTAAACTTAAACCGGTATTTTTGCTCTGTCTTAGGCTTTCATCTCCACAATGCCGCCAAAAGCACCCAAATCACCCGTTACATGCAATTGGGTCAAATCCATCATCACAGAAAGCACCCTTGCTGATTTTGTGAAAACTGGCTACCTGCCGAAGAAGGAAGTCATGTCTTATCGTGCTCCTAATCCAACAGAGGAAAAACCTCAACCCAAAGAGGGGGAAGTCATCGTTTTTACTGATCACATGAACCGGGGCTTCTCTCCACCCGGCTCAAAGTTTTTCAGGGATGTTTTGCACTTTTTTGACCTCCGACCTCAAGACATCGGGCCCAATTCCGTGTTAAATATCTGCAATTTCCAAGTGTTCTGTGAAGTGTACCTTGGAGAGGAACCCAACTTGCTGCTCTTCAGGGAATTATTTTACTTGAACCACCAGAATGAACGTGCCAATGGGCCTAGCTTGCAGCTTGGTGGGATCTCAATCCAGCGAAGAAGAGACTGCATTTTTCCGTATGCTGATCCACCGAGTCACCCCAAAGACTGGAACCAGACATGGTTCTATTGTCAAGATACTTCTCCGGCTAGTGAAAACCCTCTAACCGGCTTTCGCGCCCTGCGCCTCGAGTCTACTCATCCTTTACCAGATAAGCTGTCAGCTGCGGAACGCCAGAAACTTGCCCCTACCATGAGCAAAATCAAAGCTCTTCTGGGGAATGGTTTGAATGGTATTGATTTGGTCCGGGTTTGGCTTGCCTGGCGGGTTATCCCATTGAGTCGCCGCCCTGGCTTGATGTGTGACTACACAGGCCAGAAGAATGATCCTCTGCGGCACAGCCCAGACGATTTACCTGATGATGTCATTGATGATAGGACAAAAGCACTTCTGAATGAGAGCCTGGCAGACTGTGGCAAAGCAGGTTTGAGCCCTTTCTGCAAAGCTAACCCGGCTCCAGTGGTAAGCTAGTAATTTAAACACTTTTATTTTATACTCTTACCTTTTGAGGTTTTACCTTTACTCAAAACTCTTGTTGAAATTCACAGGCCACTGACGATTTTTGGAAAGCCAACTATGATCATGAGGCTGCCAAGAAGGCCAGAGAAATGAAGAAAGCCGCCAGGAGAACCGCCGCCAAGAAGAAAGGGCATAAACCCAGCGCCTCATGTATGCTCCGGCTAGAGGACACCTCTGAATCAGAGGTAGCTCTTGATTCTCTAGGCTCCTTTTTTAACTATCTTATTGACACTGATTATCCTCAGGAGGATACAGGAGCGAGTCACGCAGGGGTTGAAGAGGTAACTATCATTTCCTCCGACTCCGAGCCTTTGCCAAGACAAAAAGTCCGAAGAGTGACCCGGAAAGTAAGATTTTCACATCCTTTAGCTTACCAAGATCCTCAATTTCTTTTGAAGCGTCAGATTCATGAGAGCCGGAGGCAGACCCGGACCAGCAAAGATGCGGAACTCTCCTCCGGCTTACCCAATACACCAAGGAAACGTCGGAACAAGGTCACCTCCGATTTACATTCCTTTTATCCCCTGGCGGGTCTCACTCGTCAACCGCTCAATTCTTCTGACTCAAACTTCCAGGGAACTTCTCCTTCCTCCGGTGAGTCAATGCAGTCCAATTTGCCAGCTTTCAAAACCGCTCCAGGGTAATGATAACCTGCTTATCCTATGTTAATTTCAATTTGCTACTCTTGTACTGACTTTTTGATTTGATGCAGTGGACAAGCAAAGCCCAGCAAAAGGGCGAAGAAGAACAAGCCGGCCGAAGAGCCGATCTTAAATGAACCGGAGCTCGGAACGGCTGCTCCTGACACCTCTACTCATGAGCCGCCGCCTGAACCAGCCCATGATATTCCAATGCCTACTGCTGATCCGCCTGTCGAGCAAGCCATTGATGGTTCTGAAAACCCGAAGATCCCTAGCCCGGCCAAGACAGGTGACCCCGATGTCGAAATCATCAAGACCGGCTTTGTTGAACCGGGAAGACCGACCGTGCTGGCCAAGTGCTCCGCCAAGGAAGAACTTCTGGAACATCGCAGGGCTAAACTGGATGGCACTGATTATACTCACATGAGTATTGGAGAAATCTCCTCTGGCTATATGAGCCAAGTACACACCAGCCGTGACATGGTAATTGACATGGTGAAGCAGATGCACCAAAAATCTGAGGTATAACTCTTCTTTCCGTACTTCATTTATTCTTACCATACCAGCCCCCAAGTCTATTGCTTATGATGGAATATGCTATAGACTTAAAACCAGCTTAGTAATACACATAAAACTCCGGCTTATCGTGTAGCCCCCAAGGGCCAGCTTAAGCAGCATGTTTGACCCGGTCCTTATCATGTTTTAATCAAAAAGTATTTGGAACAGCAATATGCATTAGCCCCCAAGTGCCAAGTACCTTTGCCTGTAAAGTGCTTGGGACTTACTTGCGTGAACTGCCACTGTAAGCAGAGTTCTTCAACATACATTAGCTCCCAAGTGCCAAGTATCTTTGCTTGCAAGGTGCTTGGGACTTAATGTTGTATTATGATAATCCTGATTGTAACCCGGCATTTGTACAGGCCACCATTAGTCAATTTGAATCAGAAATATCTGACTTGAAGAACCGCCTGGGAGCACAGGAGATTGAAACCCAAAAAGCCAACTCCAAATTTGAATTCAGTGTATCTGAACAAGAAAAACTGAAAAAAGACTTTGAAGCGGAGAAGAAGGCCTGGGCTGATGAAAAGATGGTCTTGATCAACCAGACTGAGAAGGCAGAGGCGGCTCTTGCAGAAGTGACAGCCGAATTATCCGGTTTAAAACGCCATATATCTCAGATGGTCTCAGAAATCTTTGGTAAGTTACTCTACAATTGTTAGATATTTGAATCTTTTTGGAATAATCATATGAATTGTCATCAACTCACCTGACATTGTAATATAGGCCCTAGGAGCTCAAACCTTAACCAGAGCATGCTGATAAAACTGAAGGCGGTTTACACACTGGTGGAACAACTTTACTCCGGGTCTCAGCATGCCTTAGCCGCAGTGGCCCTGTCAAATGAAGTTCCCACCCTCCTGTCAGACGTATTAAAGCGGCTTGCTGTGTTACCTCAGCGGTTCAATGAACTAAGGCGATCTTCTGCAATAGCCGGAGCCGTAACCGCATTAAGCTGGGCTAAGGCGTGGCTACCGGAGCTAGACCCGGCCAACCTCGCCATCGGGTATCCAAGCTTAAAAGAGGACGGCACACCGTTTGGACAGGAGGACTTCACCAATTGTGTTAAGGAAATCCGCCCTGTGGCCACCCTGATTGCTAATGACACGTATCTTACCAAGTATCATCCGGGTTATGACGCTGAAAACTAGAGGATTCCAACGCCACATTATGAAGAGACCAGCCTGATCCCTCCAATTCGTAAGCATACCTTCGCCCCTGAAGTTGACCCGGCCGGACTAATTGATGATGAAGCTGAATTTGAAGCTTTGAGTGGCATTGAATGGTCATCGTCAACCTTTCAGGACAGGGAACAAGATGGAGGAGCGGAAAGGGATGATCCGGAAGCTTCAGGCCAACAACTCAATTGATCCATCAGGCGGCTCATATTTACGCTTTGCTTGAAAAACAATGTTTCATCATTTGGACTCGGGGAGTCATGTAATAGGGTAGAAAAAACACTTGGTTTTATCGTGCCATCGTGCACGTGTCTGGTGCTCAACACTATTTAAGTCGCCATCTTATATCCCTCCATATTGTGCTGATCATCTGTTTTCCTTATGTTTAAAACAGCTTTTTAACTGCCCTGCATAGAGAAACAAATCACAAGTCCCTTGGCGGCTTACCGCATGGCGGGTCATACATCTTACATGTAACCCGGAATATGAACAAGAATCATAGATAAACCGGCTATGAATTATATCTTTGAAATATAACCATAACATCATACCTGTGATCCTTTGATTTATGCTGCCGGATTATGTGATTCGAACAGTAAGGGTGACAACCCAATCTTGTATAAGCTGGTACTTCCACTCATATGATCATTGTTATATACTGGCAATTTATTTACCAAGGCCAAGCCGGGTTAAATAGAAGCCACTCATTAGATGCTTCCAAATATGATCAAAAGTCGCAAAACAAAATCAAAAAATTGTGATTGCAAAGAACTTTATAAGAAATAAACAAAGTTTTGAGGCTTCTGATTCGAATACGATCAGGAAACCGTTCCAAAGGGGTTAAGCTAAGATTCGAATACGATCATATAGCCCCCAGTGGATTTGGCGTTGCCGATCAAGAGGGTATCGACAGCTATGTTCTCTTTGGTTCAAATATGACCTATGTTTGAACAGGAAGCCCCCAAATGACCTTGAGAGTTGTTTAATGACACTGATTCGAATACGATCCACGTCAGACCCAAAAGGGGTTGAGCTATGATTCGGATACGATCAAGAAGCCCCCTAGTAGGTTTGGTAGTGTGCCAATCAAAAGGGTATCGACAGCTATGTTCTCTTTGGTTCGAATATGACCTATGTTTGAACAGGAAGCCCCCAGTGATCATGATATTTAACGGCTAGATTCGAATATGATCATGAGCCGGACCAAAGGGAAAGCCGGATTCAAATATGATCAGCTCCCTGTTGGTCGTTTCAAAGATATAATAATGAAGACATATAAACTTTGAGGATGAAAAAGGACAGAGGTCCTGCTTTATTACTTTTCATAATGTATACGTCGTCAAAATATGTACACCATGAGAGCCAGCGGCTCAAGTATAGTAAGGCCGAAGATGAGCGATATTCCATGGCCGGCGGGTCTCTTCCTCCGACTTACGTGAGTCTTTGCACTCTCAAACATCGATGAGGTAATATGACCCGTTGTGTAAATTCTTACTGACCACAAAGGGCCCTTCCCAAGGTGGGGATAACTTGTGCGCATCAGACTGATCCTGGATAAGCCGGAGCACTAAGTCGCCTTCTTGAAAGGTTCTGGACTTAACCCGGCGGTTGTGATAGCGACGCATGTCCTGTTGGTAAATCTCCGAGCGGGCTGCTGCCAAGTCACGCTTCTCATCCAACAAATCAAGTGCATCCTGGCGGGCTTGCTCGTTATTAGCTTCAACATAAGCCGCCACACGGGGCGAGTCATGACAGATGTCACTTGGTAGAACCGCCTCTGCTCCATAAACCATGAAGAACGGTGTATAGCCTGTAGACCTGTTAGGTGTAGTATTGATGCTCCATATCACAGAAGGTAACTCCTCCACCCAACAACCCGGCGTCCATTGTAAAGGGACCATGAGCCGGGGCTTAATACCTTTCAAGTCTCCTGATTGGCTCTTTCATCTCGACCATTGGACTGAGGGTGAGCTACTGAGGAAACATTGAGCCGGATATGCTCACGTTGACAGAATTCTTCCATGGCACCTTTGGATAGATTAGTACCATTGTCAGTTATGATGCTGTGTGGAAAACCAAAATGAAAGATCACCTTTTTCATGAATTGAACCGTCATGGCTGCATCACACTTACTGACCGGCTCTGCCTCAACCCACTTCGTGAATTTATCAACCGCCACCAGGAGGTGTGTCTTTTTATCCTTGGACCTTTTGAAAGGCCCAACCATGTCAAGCCCCCAGACTGCAAACGGCCAAGTGATTGGAGTCATCCTCAATTCTTGAGCCGGCACATGAGCTCGTCGTGAGAACTTTTGACAACCATCACATTTACTGACCAGAACCTCCGCATCAGCATGAGCCGTCAGCCAATAAAAACCGTGACGGAAAGCTTTGGCCACAAGAGATTTTGAGCCGGCATGATGACCACAATCGCCTTCATGGATCTCACGAAGGATTTCTTGACCTTCCTCAGGCGACACACAACGTTGAAACGCCCCCGTAACACTGCGATGATGCAACTCACCATGAACAATTGTCATTGACTTAGACCGCCGGACGATTTGTCTAGCCAAGGTCTTGTCCTCAGGCAACTCGCCCCAGGTCATGTAAGCCAAATACGGCACTGTCCAATCTGGGATGACGTGAAGAGCCGCCACCAATTGCGCTTCTAGGTCTGGAACAGCTAAGTCTTCCTCTGTGGGTAACTGAACAGAAGGGTTATGCAGAATATCCAAGAAGGTGTTAGGCGGCACCGGCTTACGCTGAGAGCCCAGCCGGCTTAAAGCATCAGCCACCTCATTCTTTCTTCGATCAATGTGCTCCACTTGATAACCTTTGAAGTGTCCAGCGATAGCATCAACTTCACGGCGATAAGCCGCCATAAGAGGATCCTTAGAATCCCACTTGCCTGACACCTGTTGAGCCACTAAATCTGAGTCGCCAAAGCACCTTACCCGGCTTAAGTTCATCTCCTTAGCCATCTGAAGACCATGGAACAAGGCCTCATATTCAGCTGCATTGTTAGTGCAGGGAAACATCAACTGGAGCACATAACAAAATTTGTCACCTCGAGGGGAAGCTAAAACAACTCCAGCCCCCGAGCCCTCCAATTGCCTGGACCCATCAAAGTGAATAGTCCAGTATGTGTTGTCCGGCTTTTCTTCAGGCGTCTGCAGCTCTGTCCAATCGTTGATGAAGTCCACCAATGCCTGAGACTTAATAGCGGTACGTGGCATATACTTTAAGCCATGAGGCCCAAGCTCAATGGCCCACTTGGCGACTCGTCCTGTGGCCTCTCTATTCTGAATGATGTCTCCCAAAGGAGCAGAACTTACCACAGTGATGGGGTGACCCTGGAAGTATTGCTTAAGCTTCCGGCTCGCCATGAACACCCCATAAACGAGCTTCTGCCAATGTGGATATCTTTGCTTGGACTCAATAAGCACCTCACTGATGTAGTAAACCGGTCGTTGAACCGGATGCTCCTTGCCAGCCTCCTTGCGCTCCACCACAATTGCAACACTGACAGCACGTGAGTTAGCAGCCACATACAACAATAAGGGATCCTTATCAATGGGAGCCGCAAGGACCGGCGGCTCAGATAACTGTCTCTCTAAATCTTCAAAGGCAGCGTTAGCGGCATCACTCCAGACAAAGTTGTCTGTTTTCTTCATCATCTGATACAGCGGTATGGCCTTCTCACCTAACCGGCTTATGAACCGGCTTAAAGCAGCGATACGGCCCGCCAGTCGCTGAACATCATTGATGCACGCCGGCTTAGCCAAAGAGGTGATTGCCTTGATCTTCTCCGGGTTAGCTTCAATGCCTCTGTTAGAGACCAGAAAACCCAAAAGCTTGCCTGCTGGCACGCCAAACACACATTTGGCCGGGTTAAGCATCATTTTGTAGACCCGGAGATTATCAAAGGTTTCCTTCAGATCATCTATCAAGGTCTCCTTCTCTCTGGACTTCACCACAATGTCATCCACATAAGCATGAACATTTCGTCCAATCTGATTATGGAGGCAGTTCTGCACACATCGTTGATAAGTCGCCTGGGCACTCTTAAGCCCAAAAGGCATAGACACATAACAGAAGGCTCCAAACGGAGTGATGAAAGCCGTCTTCTCCTGGTCCTTAACTGCCATCTTGATCTGATGATAACCAGAATAAGCATCCAAGAAACTCAAACGCTCACAACCCGCTGTAGCATCAATGATCTGATCTATACGGGGGAGAGCGAAAGGATCAGCCGGACAAGCCTTGTTTAAGTCCGTGTAATCCACACACATACGCCAGGTGCCGTTCTTTTTAAGTACAAGCACCGGGTTAGCCAACCACTCCGGGTGAAAAACTTCAACAATAAACCCGGCCGCCAAGAGCCGGGCCACCTCCTCATCGATAGCTTTGCGCCTAACCTCGTTAAACCTCCAAAGAAACTGTCTGACCGGCTTAAACTTTGGATCGATATTGAGAGTGTGCTCAGCGAGTTCTCTCGGTACACCCGGCATGTCAGAAGGTTTCCATGCAAAGATGTCCCGGTTCTCACGGATGAACTCGATGAGCGCGCCTTCCTATTTGGGATCCAGATTGGCACTGATACTGAATTGCTTAGATGAGTCGCCTGGAACAAAATCAACAAGCTTGGTCTCATCGGCCGACTTGAATTTCATCACCGGCTCGTGTTCCGTGGTTGGCTTCTTCAGAGACGTCATGTCTGCCGGGTCAACATTATCTTTATAAAATTTCAACTCCTCTACTGCACAGACAGATTCAGCATAAGCAGCATCGCCTTCTTCACATTCTAGGGCTACCTTCCGACTCCCATGTACCGTGATGGTGCCCTTGTGACCCGGCATCTTGAGCTGCAAGTAAACATAACACGGTCGCGCCATGAACTTGGCATAAGCCGGCCATCCAAATAGAGCGTGATACGGGCTCTTGATCTTGACCACTTCAAAGGTTAATTTCTCAGCCCTAGAATCATGCTCATCTCCGAAGGCTACCTCCAGCTCAATTTTACCAACTGGGTATGCCGACTTACCAGGCACCACCTCATGGAAAACAGTGTTGGATGTCTTAAGATTTTTATCAGTCAACCCCATACGACGAAAGGTCTCATAATAGAGGATGTTGATGTTGCTGCCTCCATCCATGAGTACCTTAGTGAATTTATATCCACCAAAGCCAACTGACCCGGATTGTCAACTCTTAGAGGGTGATCTTCTCTGTTCATACAATGGGCTGCTCTGACCACCTCAAATAATGAGGGACTGTCGGCTCAACAGCGTTCACAGCACTTTTGTGAAGCTTCTGGTCTTGTTTGCACAGACTAGTGGTGAACACATGATATTGTCCACTATTCAGCCGCTTTGGATTGCTCTGATAACCCGATTGCTGCTGTTGCTGACCTCCCTGACTGGACTGTTGATTATAACCACCTTGATTTCCTTGAAAGCCGGAATTTGAGCCGCCGCCCGAGCCATGAAAACCGCCTCCACCTGAGCCGCCGCCAGGCCCATGGTTGCCGTCGAACATATTAGAATTTTTGAAAGCCTTCATGATCGCGCAATCTTTCCATAGGTGAGTGGCTGGCCTTTCCCGAGTGCCGTGTCTTGGACAGGGTTCATTGAGCAGTTGCTCAAGAGTAGGACCTGACCCGCCAGACCGAGGGGGCGGCCTCCCCTTGCGTCGTTGATTGTTACCCTGTGAATTGGTGTTAGCCACAAACTCTGGGTTACCGTCGGCCTTACGTTTATTGCCTCCCTGACTCGCCGGGTTATGCTGATGACCCTTTCCATTGCCGTTCTTCTTTCCCTTCCCTGTCTTCTCTTCATCAGACGCGGGATCCTTGGTACTATCAGAATCGGCGTATTTGACTAGAGCCGCCATCAGCTGGCCCATGTCATTACAATCACGCTTGAGCCGCCCCAGCTTCTGTTTCAGAGGTTCAAATCGGCAATTTTTCTCCAACATTAAGACCGCAGAGCCGGCATCCATCTTATCAGATGAATGTATTATCTCCTTGACCCGGCGCACCCAATGGGTCGTGAACTCACCTTCTTCTTGCTTGCAATTAGTTAAATCCACAATCGACATGGGCTGCTTGCATGTGTCCTTGAAATTCTGAATAAACCGGGCTTTTAACTCCGCCCATGAACCAATGGAGTTAGGCGGAAGCCCCTTCAGCCAAGTGCGGGACGTTCCATCCAACATCATGGTGAAGTACTTAGCCATTGCCGCATCACTGACCTCCAACAATTCCATGGCCATCTCATAGCTTTCAATCCACGCCCCAGGCTGTAAATCGGCTGTGTAATTCTGCACCTTCCGAGGTCCCTTGAAATCCTTGGGCAGACGCTCATTACGTAGAGCCGGTATCAAACAAGGAACACCGCCGGTTCTCGTGGCCACACCTGCCTCAATAGAAGTTGTTGGATAATCCGGGAAGGTTTGGTGAACCGCCTGTTGAGCCGCCCGCTCATCCTCTCGATGTATCCTGTCCTGGACTGGATTATACCCACTTGGCTGGTTACGGCGCTGGGCGTTGCTTGACAAGGCCTCCAAATCCATATGTCTGTTGTAACTCGGGCTCCGGCTTGGGCGAGGAGTCGAATGAATCATGTCTCGACTATAGGAATAAGCCTCCTGCTGCGCCAGAGCCGTCTGAAGAAGCTCTCTGACCCTTCGCGTCTCAACTACTGTTGGACAGTCGCCATCCACTAGGAGAGCCGCCAGACACGCCGATGCAGCGATCAGGTTCGAAAAATGACCCGGTGGTGTTGGTACGTAGCGAGGCGGGGCAGTATTCACGTGATGAGGTTCCATCACTCGGGGCTGAACCGGCGCCCCCGCTCCGGGTGTTATAAACCGGTTTGCCTCCGGCAGGTTACTAGGGCCGGCTCTGGGTGTGCAGAAGAGATTCCGAGGATCATAAACCGGAGGCAGACGGGATTGAGCCTTCTGGTGCATCCTCCTCATCACCTCATTAGACGCGTTCAGATTCATCGTAAGCTGGAAAGCCTCTGACTGGATCTGCTGAGCTCGAGCATCCAAATCCGCCCGTTCCGCGGCCAATCTGGTGTCCTCAGCTGCTAGGGCTTCTTTGGCTCGGGCTATCTCCTCACGTACCTGTGCTACCTCTGCATCATGCTCAGCTTGATCCGCCGGAATAACCGTGGCGGTTAACAGGGCCGTCAATTTGTCCAAGAGATCAATTAGCACCTAAGCCGGCGGGCGCACAGGGCCTCCTACCCCGGCCGCTCCTGACCCGGAGGTTATTGCTGCTGCTGCCGTAGAGTTTTGACCGGGTTGAGTACCAACCATGAAGATCCCTACCCTGCTCGGTGGCTCAAAGGGGTCCAGAATACTGCTGCCATCGGAACAGCCCCCAAGCCCGCCGTCTTGTAGTTGATACAATGAATCCGTCTCACCTGTGGACGACTCACCGTCAGAATAGACGGCCGTCTCACCACCGTCCACGGATCCTTCAGAAAATTCTCCTCCATGGATGCAACCCATGAAGGCACGCTTCATGGCGGGCTGAGCCCGGCCGGGTCTCGCACGCTGAGCCGTCTCGATGATGTCGGTGCAGATGTCCGGCTCAGGGCCCGGCTCGCCAATCCGGCCGATGAAGACGTGGATTCCGCCGAAGGGGACCCAGTACCCATACTCAGTTGAGCCGGCGTCGGGGCCCCAGCCGGCATCGTCGATGTAGAGCTTGCCGCGACGACTCCTGGTCATCCGGCCCACTGCGTATCCCTTGAGCCCTTCGAAGCTGCCCTTCAAGAACTCAAATCCACCATGTGCTGGCCCCACGGTGGGTGCCAACTGTCGTGGAATTGTCACGGCAGATCTCCTCGTGAAAGGACTTAGTTGTGGAGCCATCGCAACTAGGAAGCTTAAAGGGGTTAAAACGGGACAAAGGACACGAGGGTTTATACTGGTTCGGCCCCTTGCGGTGAAGGTAGAAGCCTAATCTAGTTGAGGTGGAATTACTAGGGTTTCGATGACCAGGGAGCGAATCCGCTATGCCCGGCTCTCAATTTGATGTTACTTGCCCTAAACTGCCGCCGGGTCGTCCCTTTATATACAGAGGTCGACGCCCAGTAGCTCATAGAGTCCCGGCCGGCTCATAAACAGCGTCCGGCTCGGTGACCACTTAATCTTACCTTACAATACAAGTTATGCTCTTATGGCGGTTTAT
Source organism: Triticum aestivum (assembly GCF_018294505.1). Lineage (NCBI taxonomy): Eukaryota > Viridiplantae > Streptophyta > Magnoliopsida > Poales > Poaceae > Triticum > Triticum aestivum. Next base: position 84,770,740 of record NC_057802.1, on the reverse strand, counting down.
CACTATAGGCCTTAAGTCGCCTTTGGGCTTTGGGCCCTTAACTGAACCGCCATCTTCAAGCTTGATATTGGGCTTCATATGATGAATCTACATAGCGTAACCCGGCCCCTCCTGGGCGGGTTACCCTAGTAGTTATATCCCCAACAGTAGTAATCTAGGAGTTTAGCAAACTTCTGTAACTCCAAAAATTATGAAATAAATTTGATAATTTGAACAATTTGTACAGAAGTAATGTGCAAAAAGTTTCAGACCCATTTGACTTTCAAGTAAAAAATGTAAAATCATGCACTACAGCCAAAGTTTCTGTTTTTGTTCTGCACATAGCAAACAAGCAATCTAATCATCCTAAAACCAAAGCTTGGCACATTTATTTTTATAATACAATGGATATACACAAGGGGATAATTATTTACAGAGAAACTTCCATGAAAAATTCTACATTGTTTCCGTGAGCATGAACACAAGTGCTCAAGGTCGACCCTCACTTCTTCAATGCATAACTTTCCAATCACTTCTCTTTTTGAAAAACTTTTTAGGCATGAGAGGCAAGTAAATTTTTTTGTATTTTCATTCTTTTAAAAAAATTGTATGTTTCACCCACAACTAAACAGAAACAAAAAGGAAAAACAAAATCTACTTAGTGAAGAAAGCAAACAAGCACACACGAGAATATCAACCCCACGCTATTGCTCCCCGGCAACGGCGCCAGAAAAGAGCTTGATAATCCCCAAGTGCAGGGAATCATCGTAGCAATTTCCAAAGGTGGAAGTGATAAGTATGGAGTGTCGAACCCACAAGGATCTAAAGGTAAGATCAATATTCTCTCAAGTCCTATCTGCCACTGATACGACTCTATGTACACTGAACGTTTGCTTCCAACTACAAACGAGAAATAAAACTACGTTGTGGGTATGAAGAGGATAACTTTGTATGATATCGGAGAGATAAAATATAAAAGTAGGTGCTGTTATCATAAAGTTAGAATATATTACTAAATATTATAAATAGCGAGTGTGGAATAATGGTGGATCGGTGTGCGGAATTGTCCTAGGCAATTGTTAACAAGACCGGTAGTCGTCATTGCAATTTCATATGAGGGAGAGGCATAAGCTAACATACTTTCTCTACTTGGATCATATGCACTTATGATTGGAACTCTAGCAAGCATCGGCAACTACTAAAGATCATTAAGCTAAAACCCAACCATAGCATTAAAGCATCAAGTCCTCTTTATTCCCATACGCAACAACCCCATTACTCGGGTTTGTGTTTCAGTCACTCACCAACCCACTATAAGTGAATCATGAACGTATTGCAACACCCTACAGCGGGAATCCCTCACGCTTGCGCGACACGGAGAGCACCATAGGACAGCACCAAAATAAAACATACAACTCGTACCAATCTAGATCATCAATCAACCCAAATACAAAGGATATCTACTCAAAACATCATAAGATGGCAACACATCATTGGATCATAATATGTGGCATAAAGCACCATGTTCAAGTAGGGATTACAGCGGGGTGCGGGAGAGTGGACCGCATAAAAGAGATGAGGATGGTGATGATGATGGTGATGTTGATGAATACGATCACCGCGGCGATGATTCCCCTCCCGATGGCACTCCGGCGCCACCGAGAGAGAGGAGGAGAGCTTCTCCCCCTTGTGCTTCCTCCTCCATGGCCTCCCCACTAGATGGGGAGAGGTTCTCCCTCTGGTCCTTGGCCTTCATGGCGATGATGGCCCCTCCGGGATCCTCCTCCATGGCCTCCGGTGATGATGGCCCCCTTCGGCAGGGTGCCAAAGAGGGCCTAGATTGATTTCTCGTGGCTACAGAGGCTTGCGGCGGCGGAACTTCCGATCTAGGTTAATTTTTCGAGGTTTCTGTATTTATAGGATTTTTTGGCGTCAGTCTCACGTCAAGGAGGTGCCCGAGGCGTCCACGAGGCAGGCCTACGCGCCTGGGGGGTGGGCGCACCCCCACCCTCGTGGGCGCCCCGGGACTCTCCTGGCCCAACTCTTTTACTCCGGGGTCTTCTTTTGGTCCATAAAAAATCGTCAAAAATTGGCACGTCAATTGGACTCCGTTTGATATTCCTTTTTTGTAAAACTCAAAAACAAGGAAAAAACAGAAACTGGCACTGGGCACTAGGTTAATAGGTTAGTCCCAAAAATCATATAAAATAACCTATAAGTGCATATAAAACATCCAAGGTTGATAATATAATAGCATGAATACTTCATACATTATAGATACGTTGGAGACGTATCAGTACTGCTTCTAATTTCTTGAAATGGCACTTACTACGAGACACTTTTTACCTGATAGAGTGATATTGGTTGCATGTTCATATGGTGCCTAGCTTTCATTTCTTCTAATTTTGTTGAAATGCCTTCCGCTTACTGTTTTTTCATACATATTCCATCCTCCTATCGTACGTGTGAATATGAAACTCTGTCTTTTTTGTATATATTCCATCCTCCTATCCTGCGCTTGCCTTACATCAAAGTAGTGTTCGTCTGTATCGTGCATCAACTAGTTATGCAGAGCTAATTTTATTCATCTTCTTGTGGTTTTGACTTCATAAGGCAATATCAGAAAATAGGAAGGAAAAGAGTAAGTTAGGGGATGTTGGTGGTCCTCCGCACCGACGCAAACAGAGGCTCTCTAGATTTGCCACTGCTACTGCTAATGAAGTTGAAGTCCCAAGTCTACATGATGAGTTCATCTCCCATACTCCACCATCGCAGGTGCTTGCTCTAAGTTGACAGTGTGATAATTGGTTTCATGTTGCATATGTTGTCTAGCCTGTATTTCTTCTATTTTGATTAAATTGCACCTGCTGAGTTCAGACGTTATACATGTGCATATGACATGGCGTTCTGTGTCTAGAATACACTGCATCTATCTATCATACCATGTTCTTACATCAAAGTACTGCTGTTGTGTATCCCGCATCAGTCACTCATGATTGGACACTTTTAACATGGCAGTTTGATAGTGGTTGCATCTTGCATTGATTTCTACGTTGTACTGCTTCTAATTTTTTGAATTGCCACTTATGAAAAGACACTTTTAACTTGGCACAGTAATATTGGTTGCATCTTTCATATGGTGTCTAGCTTGCATTACTTCTATTTTCTTGAAAATCCTTCTGCTTAGTTTACACATCTTAGCTGTGAATATGTCATGCCGTCCTGTTTTTCTTACATATTCCATCCTCATACGGTTGTATTACATCAAAGTATTGCTTGTCTGTATCATGCATCAATGAGTTCTGAAGAGCGATTTTATTTTTTTGTGTTATGGGTACGTCTTGACATGGCAAAGTCAAAAAAGAGCAAGGAAAATAATATAGTAGGGAGTGGTGTTACTCGTCGGGTGAAACAGAAAATGATCTGCCGTCCAGATTCTGCTGGTACTTATAGTGAAGTAGAAGGTCCAAGTCCACCGGCTAAATCTACAAACACAGTATCACCTGCTCCACCAGCTGCAGCATCCGCTTCAACTGTACCAGCATCTCAACGAGTTACTCGTTCGTTTGCTCCGAAACTGGCCAGTTCCCAAGCTGCCTTCACACCTAACACTACTTCCGAAGCACTGCTGCCACAACAGGACTTGGCAAGATTAGATGAACCTCATGAGCATGAACACCAAGACGGTACCTGACCGAGTCAAGTTGCAGTTGCATGCTCCTTTATATGTACTCTCACAGTTTGATGTACACTAACACTTTCCATATTCGTTGTTGAACTAGCACCACGACGCAAGCGGAAACAGACATCAGGGATAATGCTTGATAGATTAACAAAATCTAAAGGAGGAAGAATGGAGATCCATTTTGAGGCAGGTTTAAAAAGGCCACGTGATGCTACAGAGTCAGCCAAGTAAGTATCAGAGGCAGCCGTTGCCGTTAGGTGTCATGCACGTATCCTCCCAACGTGGATCCAGTACAGGAATGAGAAAGACAATACCCAGTTTAACACCTTCCTTGACCATTTATCCGTAAGTAATGTTATTCATCGCAATTAGTAATATTGTCTTGCTCTGTCCCATACTTTCTAGCTTCCTCCTAATAAGACTCACATTCTTTTTTCAACAGATGAGGTTCAAGTTGGATCCGAAAGATGATGCAACTAAACAAGCATGCACTCATGTTTTTCAGTCTGCTCTGCGACAGTATCGGTACCACCTTAGAAAATCTCACTTTGAAGGCAAGGCTAACAATGAAATCGCCCAAACATCTCCAGTGGAATATATTACAGATGAAGACTGGACAGCCCTCGTTAAACACTGGTCGGATCCAAAGTATCAGGTAGGCTATATGTATTTGATCAGACCACATATTGAACTTGTATTTATGTATGTGCCTTACAAGTGTATCTTCTTCTAGGCTAACTGTTTGAAGAACAAGACCAACCGTTCTAAAGTGAAATTCCAACAGACAACAGGATCTCATAGCTATATTGCACACTGTGAGGCTCTTGTAAATAGCTGCTACTTCCTTCTTTTTTTTGTGCCATATTATCGTATCTATATTGACTTGTTCCAAATACAAAGGAAAGCCTGTGCAGACCAAAAAGAACCTGAACCGAATGCAGTGCAAATCTTCAAGGATTGCCACACCAGCAAGATGAAGGGCAGGAGCACACCAGTTCAAGCCACTGTTGTAAGTCCTTACTCCTCCTGCCTTTGAACTGATTGGTACTGTGATGTGTTCATTTAACTACTTGGTTTGTAGCCAATGTCATTTACTCTGTTCACTTTTATTCACAGTTGTCTTAACGTATCATTTCACCTTACATGGTTTAAAAGAGATGAAGGATATTCTTTTGGTCTTGATCTGTATTCTAGTTGTTATGTTCATGTGCGCACACAATGATAAAATAGCCTGTTTGTTTTATATCTGTTTGCCCATGATATGAATGATGTCATACTATGTTCATCCTACTTTAAACCATGTCTCTTTATCCTTAGATGTCAACGAATGTGAGGAAATAGACAACACAGTAGGCATGCTACATGGACATATGTTCCGAAAGTGATTTTATTATGTAGTTGGCACTACAATACATGCTAATGTATTACAGTAGCTCACCAAAATAAGTTATGTATAAACATGTAACCTACTTTGTTTGTTTTTGTCTCATTAGTAACTTATCTGGTGGTACAGTAATCTACAAGTTCAAACTTTCAGGAAGCTATGGAAAAATGATTGAGCAGCCACAACCACCTGAAGGTGACGAAGCTACCACAGGCACAATGTCACCTCTTGCTGCAGTGCGTCAGTATCTCTCCACTAACAGTGCAAAAAGCACCTTCCTGCGTAATTCTGGGTTGGTTGTCAAGGTAACCTCGTCCAAATCGCCTACTGAACAAAATCTTCCTGCTAGACAGAGTGATATATCTGTGCTCCAGACACAAGTCCAATCCCTAATGGACGTCGTTTTGGAAACAAGAATAGTGGTTGACAAATGTCGTCAAGATAGGAATGGTTTTAAAACCAGACTATCAGACATTCGCTTCGTTGTTCAAGAGCAATGGCGGAAAAAGGTGAAGATTGTGCTGCTCCATCAGGTTCTACAGCCTGAAACATTAGCACTCAGGTCAAATGATCTGTGCTTCTATAAGTCTGATGGTGCTTTTATCTGCAAGGACTGTAAACTTTATGCCAACAGGCCTTTTGTTGTATGGTTGGAATTTAATTTGTTGTGATACAGCATTTATGATGCTGCCAAAGGCTGCAATAATTACGACGCTATTTTTGTATAGTGTAGGTTTATCTTAGTAATGTATTCGGCCGAAAGCTTCGTAGGAGCCCAACATGCCAACATTCGTCGGGCCCATTCCAATTGGGCTAAAAACGATTATGGGCCGAAATTTGCATGTAGCCCACTAAAATTATCTGGGCCTAAATCAGCATAAGATTTCATATTTTTTTGGTAGGCCTGTGCCCAAAGTGGGCCTTTAACAGGCCTAAACATAATTTGGGCCCTCGGTAACAATAGGCCGTTTACAGGTGTAAATATCTCGAGCCCATAAAAACATGGGCCTTTAAAAGACCGAAAGTGAGATTAGGCCCTGATTGTGCCAAATAACCCACTGGTCTTAGCAGGCCGAAATGGTGGCCCATTTACGAGGCGGATCTTTCACAGGCCGAAATTCGGACGGGCCGTAAATGCGCCGACCTAATACACGGGCCTTTAACAGGCCGGAAGTTCAGTTGGGCTAGATTATCGTCATTTTTATATGGGCCGTTAATGGGCCCGATGTGACGTTGGGCCACATATGGCCCTTAGATTTCGTCCGACGTTAATAGGCCGAAAGTCACAACAGGCCGAAAGTGGCCCAAATCTATAGTGGGCCTCTAACAGGCCGAATGTCAGACATGGCCGAATATGACCCAAATCCTTCACGGTCGTTTATGGGCCGAAAGTTTCAATGGCCTGTAAATGGGCCCAAATGAAGCAGGACCTTTAATAGGCCAGAAATACATCGGGCCGTAATTCGGCCCATATACTTAGCGGTCTGTTAACAAGCCAGAAGTGACCATGGGCTGCGATGATGACAAGTTTAGGACAGGCCGTTGACAGGCCGATTTGACACTAGCCTTACGGGCCTTAACTGAGAATGTTGGGCCTTTAGCTGGGTCGGCCCATTATGGTCTGCAAAATCTTGTGGGCCTTTAGCTGGGCCGGCCCATTATGGCCCGCAAAATCTCATGGGCCTTTAGCTGGGCCGGCCCATTATAGACCGCAAAATCTTGTGGGCCTTTAGTTGGGCCGGCCCATTTAAACTTTATGGGCCACTTTTGGGCCGGTCCACGTGTCAACATATCATAGGCGCATCTCGCCCATTGGTTGAGTGACACCTGTGCCAACGCGGAGCTGACACGTGTTTCTGTCAGCCAATCAGAATTTTACACGTGGAAAATCCCCATTGGTCCGGGCTGTTAACGGGTTATCGGATCCAAAACCGGACCCGATAGCTTAACGGCGTTCTGTTACGGTGGATGCCACGTGTCGGTCACCCTTGACGAAAGCACTTCTGTGACGCGCGATTTATCGTCATGGAAGTGGACACTTCCGTGATGATGATTTTGGTAATGTCATGGAACACTTCTACGACAGCACAGATATGACTATCTTGATTATGTCATAAATTTGTCATGGATGTACATGCATGACAGAAAACGTGACCTACTATGACAAACACGTATCATCACGGAAGTGTATTTTTTTGTAGTGTAATCAACGGGCTATGGAGATGCCCATCAATTGATGTCAATGTGAGGAGTAGGGATTGCCATGCAACAGATGCACTAAGAGCTATAAGTGTATGAAAGCTCAAACTGGAAACTAAGTGGGTGTGCATCCAACTTGCTTGCTCATGAAGACCTCGGGCATTTGAGGAAGCCCATCATCGGAATATACAAGCCAAGTTCTATAATGAAAATTCCCACTAGTATATAAAAGTGATAACTCAAGAGACTCTCTATATGAAGAACATGGTGCTACTTTGAAGCACAAGTGTGGTAAAAGGATAGTAACATTGCCCCTTTTCTCTTTTTTTCTTTTTTTCTCTTTTTTTCTTTTTTTTTGCGGTCTTCTTTGGCCCCCTTTTTTTATTTAGGCTTCTTTGGCCCCTCTTTTTTTTCTTGGGGCAATGCTCTAATAATGATGATCATCACACTTTTATTTACTTACAACTCAATATTACAACTCGATACTAGAACAAAGATATGACTCTATATGAATGCCTCCGGCGGTGTACCGGGATGTGCAATGATCTAGCGTAGCAATGACATCAAAAAACGGACAAGCCATGAAAACATCATGCTAGCTATCTTACGATCATGCAAAGCAATATGACAATAAATGCTCAAGTCATGTATATGATGATGATGGAAGTTGCATGGCAATATATCTCAGAATGGCTATGGAAATGCCATGATAGGTAGGTATGGTGGCTGTTTTGAGGAAGATATAATGAGGCTTATGTGTGATAGAGCATATCATATCACGGGGTTTGGATGTACCGGCGAAGTTTGCACCAACTCTCGAGGTGAGAAAGGGCAATGCACGGTACCGAAGAGGCTAGCAATGATGGAAGGGTGAGAGTGCGTATAATCCATGGACTCACATTAGTCATAAAGAACTCATATACTTATTGCAAAAGTTTATTAGCCCACGAAGAAAAGTACTACTACGCATGCCCCTAGGGGGATAGATTGGTAGGAAAAGACCATCGCTCGACCCCGACCGCCACTCATAAGGAAGACAATCAATAAATACCTCATGCTCCAACTTCGTTACATAACGGTTCACCATACGTGCATGCTACGAGAATCACAGACTTCAACACAAGTATTTCTACAATCCACAACTACCCACTAGCATGACTCTAACATCACCATCTTTATATCGCAAAACTATTGCAAGGAATCAAACACATCATATTCAGTGATCTACAAGTTTTATGTAGGATTTTATGACTAACCATGTGAATGACCAATTCTTGTCATCTCTCTAAATAGATATAAGTGAAGCAAGAGAGTTTAATTCTTTCTACAAAAGGTATGCCCACGCTCTAACAAATGTAGTGAAGCAAAAGATCATTCTACAAATGGCGGTTTTCTATGTGAAGAGAAATAGGCAATCCAAACTTCAAATGATATAAGTGAAGCACATGAAGTATTCTATAAAGCCATACTCAAAAGATATAAGTGAAGTGCAAATATCATTCCATAAATCAACCAAGGACTATCTCATATCAGCATGGTGCATAAAAGAAAAATGAAAACTAAATGCAAAAGACGATCCAAGATTTGCACATATCGCATGAACGAAACGAATCTGAAAACATACCGATACCTGTTGAAGAAAGATGGGATGCCTTCCGGGGCATCCCCAAGCTTAGACGCTTGAGTCTCCTTGAATATTTACTTGGGGTTCCTTGGGCATCCCCAAGCTTGAGCTCTTGCCTCTCCTTCTTCTCCTCACATCGAGACATCCTCGATCTTCGAACACTTCATCCACACAAAACTCAACAGAATGCTCGGTAAGATCCGTTAGTATAATAAAGCAAATCACTACTCTAAGTACTGTTGCAAAACAATTCATATTTTGTTTTTGCATTATAGCTACTGTAATATAACTTTTCCATGGCTTAATCCACTGATAGAAATTGATAGTTTCATCAAAACAAGCAAACTATGCATCAAAAACAGAATCTGTCTAAAACAGAACAGTCTGTAATAATCTGAACATTCACCATGCCTATGGTACTCCAAAACTTCTACCAAAATTAGGAAAAATAAATAATTTTTATAGAAAGACAGTGCAAAAAGTTTCATAACCATTTGACGTTCCAGTAAAAAATGTAAAATCGCGCACTACAGCCAAAGTTTCTGTCCTGCACCGTAGAAACCAACAAGCATTGTAAACATCCTAAAGGCAAACCTTGGCACATTATTTTTATAATACAATGGAATTGTACAAGGGGATAATTATTTTTGTTGAAAAGTTTCTGTAATCAAGATTCACAAAGTTTCCGTGAGCATGAACAAAGTTCAAGGAGCTCCCCCACTTCAACAATGCTTGTCTTTCTCACTTTCACTTTCCTTTTTGAAAAAGTTTTGGGTTCCCCTCTTTATTTTTTTGTTTTTAAACTATATAAAAGCACTCAAAAGAAATAAATGACTCTCTAAAACTTCCGGGTTGTCTCCCTGGCAGCGCTTTCTTTAAAGCCATTAAGCTAGGCATATAGTGCTCAAGTAATGGATCCACCCGGATCCCAAGGTATATCAAAGCCAATTTTTTTGACTATATACTGCAAGGCAACAGCCTCACAGTCTTTTATTAAACCAAAGAACCAAAAAGTTTACAAAGTTACAAGTTAAACGCAAGGAAAGAGAGGGGGGATTACTTACAAAGAGTTTTAAGGTAAGGCAGCTATCCAAGAAATTAGGCTATTCCTATATTTACATTTGATTCTATGAGCTAAAAGAGAGATGTCATGAATAAAATTTCTCCTCCAGGATCTGAAAGAAGGTAACTCATTTCTGAAAATCTTCCCATTTCTTTGTGTCCAAATATTCCAAGTAGCAGTGAAGACTACCTCTGAGAAAAATGGGAAACCAAAATCCCTCCTAGCAGTAGAAGCCATCTCATAAGTAGTCTGGTTAGGTTGAGTAATCCATGAAATACCCGGGTAATTCCAGACACGTTGACTAAAGTTACAAGCGAAGAAGAGATGCGCTCTGTCCTCATGAGAGGCAGAGTGACACAGAACACAAGTATCATCCTGGATAATCCAATGCCGCCGCTGCATCATGTCCCTAGTGTTCAGGTGATCCATCAAAAGAAGCCAGCCAAACACCTTAAACTTAAGGGTGCAAGAACATTTCCAGATCCACCTGAATATGGGATCAACCACAGTGTCCGAAAAGCATGACATGTAATAAATCCTTGACTGGTAATCACCAGACTTGGAAGGCCATTTCCAGACATCCTTTTTCCCCTCCTGAAGGTTGACCAAAGGCAGCAACGCCTGAAGCTGATTAAATTCCTCGAAGGCCTCAGCGGACAGTGGCAGATGGAGATTGTCGGTTGGGTCCGATAGTTCCATCATATCCTTAATGGTGAGAGTGTCATCAATCACAAAAGAGTGAAGCGTCGGAAACTGATGTTGCATGATAACCGTATTATTGCCAAGTTGCCAACGGTCCAGCCAGAAGATCACCGTGTCTCCCGCACGTACGTGTGGTACCGCCAACTTGCAAAACCTATCATACAGCTTCAATACATCCCTCCACCAGAAAGAACCGCAGCTTTGAGTGACTTGGGGAGGCGCTGCGGCATAATATGTGTCCCAAATCAGTGATACCCATGGCACGTCCATCTTATTAAAGAACTTGAAAAGATGCTTGATCAACAAGGCATCATTCTGAATGCTCAAGTCTAGAATGCCCAGGCCTCCCAAGGTTTTAGGACGACAGACCAAATCCCAAGCCGCCAGTGATTGCCGGGGCGTATCCGTGTTCCCTCTCCACAAGCACTGCCGCATGATACGCTCAATCTGTTTCAAGATGCCCTGCGGCAGCGAAAGAGTGCACAGGAAATATATTGGCATAGAACTAAGAACATATTGCAAGAGCTGTAGCCGGCTTCCTTGATTCAACAGACAAGAAGACGTAGATAATCGTCGCTCAATATGATCCACCAAAGGCAACAGATCATAAATTGTTGGCCGGGAGGTACCCATGGGCAAGCCAAGGTAAGTGAACGGCATGGAACCAACATCACACCCAAGCAAACAAGCAACACACTTACCCTCATCATCACTCATATTGATACGTATCAAAGAGGACTTTACTGAAATTGACCCTCAGTCCGGTTGATTTAGCAAAGACTTCAAGCATTCCTTTGAAAGCAATGAGCTGGCTGTCAATAGCTGGAAGAACAATGAGTGTGTCATCCGCATACTGAACAATCGGATAATCCATCGAAGCTGTTGGGATAGGTAAGGGGAGAATGTTCCTTGAGCACATTTCATTTACAACCGATTGAAGTAAGTCCACAGCAATCACAAAGATCAAAGGAGATAGTGGATCTCCTTGATGAACACCCGAACGACAGACGAAATGATTACCAGGCACTCCATTTAAAAGAACCGAAGAGGAACCCGTGGACAAAATGCTCTCAATCCAACTTGTCCAACGATCGTCAAAACCCTTACATTTCAGAATCCTGAGAATCAGATCATGCTCAATGGTGTCGAATGCCTTTGTGAAGTCAAGCTTAAGAAGAATGATAGGCCTCTTGGAAGCTTTGCATTGGTGGATGTACTCAAAACACCACGCCAGGCAGTCCTGAATGGATCGACACCGAAGAAAGCCATATTGGTTGCGGTGGATACATTTCAAGATCACACCCTGGAGACGATTAGCCAAAAGCTTGGTTAAAAACTTCAAACAGGTATTTGTCAATGATATGGGCCGGAAATCACCAACATATTCAGGGCTCAACTTCTTAGGAATGAGGGTGATAAGAGATGTATTGAGACACTCCAAATTACATTTCCCATCATAGAATTCTTGGACAAGTTTCATAAAATCCTCTTTCAAAATAGACCAACATCTCTTTAAAAAAAGGCCAGTAAACACATCCGGTCCCGGAGCACGATCAGTAGGCATGTTCTTAATTACCGCATCCACCTCAGAGTCCGTGAATGGTAAAGATAACTCCTCTAGACCATCAATCCGGGAAATTAATGTGTATAGATCAAAACCCATTTGAATGCCTTTTGATTGGCCCATTCATTGATTGAAGTCAGACCAGAACATCCCCGCCAACTGCTGGTGATCAGTGATCACATCACCGTCAACAGACTTGATCGAGGAGATTGTGTTCCTCCGATATCTTTCCATAGCCATGGCATGAAAAAATTCGAATTTTCCTCACCAACTTTGATGTTTCTGATCGTGCAACGTTGTTTCCAATAGATAAATTGCCAATGTAAGATATCCTCAAGGTGCAATTTAACAATTCTGCGAAAATTGAACTTCAGCCAACTCAAGGGCCTAATTTCCTCAATATCATCTAGAAAAATAATCACTTTATTGCAATCAGCAATGAGAGCTTTGACTGTGGACAGGTTGAGGTGCCATTTCTTGAGAGCATATCGGAGGGATTTAAACTTAGCCGAAATTGTTAAGTCAATCAAAGATTTTGCCACTGGCCTGTTCCAAACCTCAGAAACACAGTCAGCAAAACCAGGCAAATCAACCCAATAATTGTCAAAGCGAAAAACTTTTGCCTTGGGAATACATGTGGCAATAGAGACCACAGACGGAACGTGGTCATAGGCAGTGCGTGCAAGAGGGAAAACCATCGTGTTGGGGTGATCAGATGTCCAGCGAGCGACGTGAAAAACCAGTCAATCTGCTCGAGAAGCGGTGAAGTTTGCATATTGGACCATGTATATTGACGACCCTTGATTGGCAGCTCAACAAGACCCAAATGACCAATTATGTCATTAAACAAGAAGATATCGTTAACATCACCACCCGGAAGATTACGGTTCTCAAGCGATCACATGAAGTTGAAATCACCCAAAAGCAGCCAATTCTCACCAAACTGAATATCAAGACTGTATAACCACTGAACAAATTCATCACGGGCAGGACCTTGACAAGGGCCATATATCATGCAACAACAAAGTCTAACTCTCTTCCTATGCATCGGCATGTCATAAAAGAACAATTCATGCACACACACAGTAAAGGCCAATGCATAGTATAAACAGTTTCTTGCAATTTTATAATATTGGAAACATAGAGAGGCGGAGATGTAGTTCCTCTCTCATAATAATTGCAAGTAGGAGCAGCAAGCACATGCATATTATATTCATCAAAGTCATCATGTGCAACAGTAAAAGTCAACCCATCAATATAATCCTTAATAAGTGCAAACTTCTCCGATATAGTGTAGTCGGGAGAATTCAAAAAGATAATAGGACTATCATGTGTGGGTGCAATAGCAACAATGTCATGTTTATCATAAGGAACTATAGCAAGTTCATCTCCATAAGCATAATTCATATTGGCATCTTGGCCACAAGCATAGCAAGTATCATCAAAAAGGGATATTTCAAAAGAATCAACGGGATCATAACAGTCATCATAGCAATCATCCTTCGGTAAGCACGAAGGGAAATTAAACAATGTATGAGTTGAAGAGTTACTCTCATTAGAAGGTGGGCACGGGTAGCTAATCCGCTCTTCCTCCTTTTGTTCTTCGCTCTCCTCATCATCTTTTTCATCCAATGAGCTCACAGTTTCATCAATTTCTTCTTCCATAGACTCCTGCAAAATATTAATCTCTTCTTGGACAGCGGAGACTCTCTCAATAAAATCATCAATATCGGAATTGAATTCATAATTCTCATAGCAATATTTAAGGATAGCTAAATTTTCAGGTCTATAAACTGAATCATCAAAATTTTCACACTCTTTAAACAAAGATTCAATTTCATAAGCACCCATAAAAGCAACGAATTCTTCTATTTGTTCCACACCATAGTAATCATATATACTATTAGCATAAGAAGCCAAGGTTTTATCATCATTAAATTTGCATGAAAAGGGAAGGTGTGGAGCCTTCATCCTAGAGCAACAAGTATAATCATATCTCAAGCATAGTTCCCAAGCATACCAATGCAACATATGAATTTGATCCCATAATAGTTTCCCTTTTTGAGTCAAGCGATAATCCCTAAAGTATTCACGTTGATCCAACGTGTCTCCCATTACATAATTGAATGGGGTTTTCTTAGGATTATCAAAGTAGTACATAATATTTTTCACATAACCAGCATCGAGGGTTTTAGGAGGTTCCCCATCTCCATAAGTAGCAAGTACACCTAATTTTTTTGGTATTTCGTGTTCCACATACATAACTAAAGATAGAGAACAACTTAGAACAGCAAATAAAAATTACTTAGTGATAAAGCAAACAAGCACACACGAGAATATTCACCCCACGCTATAACTCCCAGGCAACGGCGCCAGAAAAAGGTCTTGATAACCCACAAGTATAGGGGATCAATTCTAGCCTCTTTCGATAAGTAAGAGTGTCGAACCAAACGAGGAGCTAAAGGTAAAACAAATATTCCCTCAAGTTCTATCGACCACCGATACAACTCTACGCACGCTTGACGTTCGCTTTACCTAGAAGAAGTATGAAACTAGAAGTACTTTGTAGGTGTTGTTGGATAGGTTTGCAAGATAATAAAGAGCGCGTAAATAAAAAGTAGGGGCTGTTTAGATAAAGACACAAGTAAATTAGTTTTAGTAAAGAGCTTTTGTCATGAGGAAGTTATTTGTCCCTAGGCAATCGATAACTAGACCGGTAATCATTATTGCAATTTTATTTGAGGGAGAGGCATAAGCTAACATACTTTCTCTTCTTGGATCATATGCACTTATGATTGGAACTCTAGCAAGCATCAGCAACTACTAAAAATCATTAAGGTAAAACCCAACCATAGCATTAAAGCATCAAGTCCCCTTTATCCCATACGCAACAACCCCCTCACTCGGGTTTATGCTTCTGTCACTCAAGCAACCCACTATAAGCGAATCATGAACGTATTGCAACACCCTACAGCGGGAATCCCTCACGCTTGCACAACACAGAGAGCACCACAGGACAGCACCAATAATAAAACATGCAACTCAAACCAATCACGATCATCAATTAACCCATAGGACAAAACAGATCTACTCAAACATCATTGGATAGCCATACATCATTGGGAAATAATATATAGCGTTGAGCACCATGTTTAAGTAGAGATTACAGCGGGTAAAAGAGGGGTTACACCGCTGCATAGAGGGGGAAGAGTTGGTGATGAGGGCGGTGAAGTTGTTGGTGTAGATTGCGGTGATGATGATGGCCCCGGCGGCACTCCGGTGCCACCGGAAGCGAGGGGGAGAGACCCCCCCCTCCTTCTTCTTCTTCCTTGACCTTCTCCCTAGATGGGAGAAGGGTTTCCCCTCTGGTCTATGGTCTCCATGGCGTGGGAGGGGCGAGAGCCCCTCCGAGATTGGATCTGTCTCTCTGTCTCTCTCTGTTTCTGCGTTCTGGATTCTGCCCTTTCGCCATTTCTTTTATAACTGGAGATCCGTAACTCCGATTGGGCTGAATTTTGGACACGATCTCTATCCGGAAATTAGCTTTCTTGTGGCGAAAGAAGGGCACCAACCGCCTTACGGGGTGGCCACGAGGGTCCAGGGCGCGCCCCTGCCTCGTGGCCCCCTCGGGCATCGTCTCACGTTGATTCTTCTTCCCAAAAATCATAAATATTCCAAAAAAATCTCCGTCAATTTTTATCCCATTTGGACTCCGTTTGATATGGGTTTTCTACGAAACAAAAAGCATGCACCAGACAGGAACTGGCACTGGGCACTGGATCAATATGTTAGTCCCAAAAATAGTATAAAAAGTTGCCAAAAGTATATGAAAGTTGTAGAATATTGGCATGGAACAATAAAAAATTATAGATACGACGGAGACGTATCAAGCAGCCACGTAAAACTTGCAACAATAAAGTAGAGGACGTCTAACTTGTTTTTGCAGGGCATGTTGTGATGTGATATGGTCAAGACATGATGCTAAATTTTATTGTATGAGATGATCATGTTTTGTAACGGAGTTATCGGCAACTGGCAGGAGCCATATGGTTGCCGCTTTATTGTATGAAATGCAACCGCCATGTAATTGCCTTACTTTATCACTAAGCGGTAGCGATAGTCGTAGAAGCAATAGTTGGCGAGACGACAACGATGCTTCGATGGAGATCAAGGTGTCAAGCTGGTGACGATGGTGATCATGACGGTGCTTTGGACATGGAGATCAAAGGCACAAGATGATGATGGCCATATCATATCACGTATATTGATTGCATATGATGTTTATCCTTTATGCATCTTATTTTGCTTAGTTCGGCGGTAGCATTATAAGATGATCTCTCACTAAATTTCAAGGTACAAGTGTTCTCCCTGAGTATACACTGTTGCGAAAGTTCATCGTGCCGAGACACCACGTGATGATCGGGTGTGATAAGCTCTACGTTCACATACAACGGGTGCAAGCCAGTTTTGCACACGCAGAATACTCAGATTAAACTTGACGAGCCTAGCATATGCAGATATGGCCTCAGAACACTGAGACCGAAAGGTCGAGCGTGAATCATATAGTAGATATGATCAACATAGTGATGTTCACCGTTGAAAACTACTCCATCTCACGTGATGATCGGACATGGTTTAGTTGATATGGATCACGTGATCACTTAGATGATTAGAGGGATGTCTATCTAAGTGGGAGTTCTTAAGTAATTTGATTAATTGAACTTTAATTTATCATGAACTTAGTACCTGGTAGTATTTTGCATGTCTATGTTGTTGTAGATAGATGGCCCGTGTTGTTGTTCCATTGAATTTTAATGCATTCCTAGAGAAAGCTAAGTTGAAAGATGATGGTAGCAAATACACGGACTGGGTCCATAACTTGAGGATTATCCTCATTGCCGCACAGAAGAATTACGTCCTGGAAGCACTGCTAGGTGCCAAACCCGCTGCAGGAGCAACGCCAGATGTTATGAACATCTGACAAAGCAAAGCTGATGACTACTCGATAGTTCAGTGTGCCATGCTTTATGGCTTAGAACCAGGACTTCAACGACATTTTGAACATCATGGAGCATATGAGATGTTCCAGGAGTTGAAGCTAATATTTCAAGCAAATGCCCAGATTGAGAGATATGAAGTCTCCAATAAGTTCTACAGCTGCAAGATGGAGGAGAATAGTTCTATCAGTGAGCATATACTCAAAATGTCTGGGTATAACAATCACTTGATTCAACTGGGAGTTAATCTTCCTGATGATAGTGTCATTGACAGAATTCTTCAATCACTGCCACCAAGCTACAAGACCTTCGTGATGAACTATAACATGCAAGGGATGGATAAGACAATTCCCGAGCTCTTCGCGATGCTAAAGGCTGCGGAGGTAGAAATCAAGAAGGAGCATCAAGTGTTGATGGTCAACAAGACCACCAGTTTCCAGAAAAAGGGTAAAGGAAAGAAGGGGAACTTCAAGAAGAATGGCAAGCAAGTTGTTGCTCAAGTGAAGAAGCCCAAGTCTGGACCTAAGCCTGAGACTGAGTGCTTCTACTGCAAAGGGACTGGTCACTGGAAACGGAACTGCCCCCAGTATTTGGCGGATAAGAAGGATGGCAAGGTGAACAAAGGTATATGTGATATACATGTTATTGATGTGTACCTTACTAATGCTTGCAGTAGCACCTGGCTATTTGGTACTGGTTCTGTTGCTAATAGTTGCAACTCAAAATAGTGACCACGGATTAAGCGAAGATTGCCTAAGGACAAGGTGACGATGCACGTGGGAAATGGTTCCAAAGTTGATGTGATCGCGGTCGGCACGTTACCTCTACATCTACCTTCGGGGTTAGTTTTAGACCTATTGTTATTTGGTGCCAGCGTTGAGCATGAACATTATATCTGGATCTTGTTTGATGCGAGACGGTTATTCATTTAAATCTGAGAATAATGGTTGTTCTATTTATATGAGTAATATCTTTTATGGTCATGCACCCTTGAAGAGTGGTCTATTTATGTTGAATCTCGATAGTAGTGACACGCATATTCATAATATTGAAGCCAAAATATGCAGAGTTGATAATGATAGTGCAACTTATTTGTGGAACTGCCGTTTAGGTCATATTGGTGTAAAGCGCATGAAGCAACTCCATTCTGATGGACTTTTGGAATCACTTGATTATGAATCACTTGGTACTTGCAAACCATGCCTTATGGGCAAGATGAATAAAACTCCGTTCTCCGGAACAATGGAGCGAGCAACAGATTTATTGGAAATCATACATATTGATGTATGTGGTCCGATGAATGTTGAGGCTCGTGGTGGGTATCGTTATTTTCTCACCTTCACAGATGATTTAAGCAGATATGGGTATATCTGCTTGATGAAACATAAGTCTGAAACATTTGAAAAGTTCAAAGAATTTCAGAGTGAAGTGGAAAATCATCGTAACAAGAAAATAAAGTTTCTACGATCTGATCGTGGAGGAGAATATTTGAGTTACGAGTTTGGTCTTCATTTGAAACAATGCGGAATAGTTTCGCAACTCACGCCACCCGGAACACCACAGCGCAATGGTGTGTCCGAACGTCGTAATCGTACTTTACTAGATATGGTGCGATCTATGATGTCTCTTACTGATTTACCGCTATCGTTTTGGGGTTATGCTTTAGAGACGGCTGCATTCACATTAAATAGGGCACCATCTAAATCCGTTGAGACGACACCTTATGAACTATGGTTTGGCAAGAAACCAAAGTTGTCGTTTCTTAAAGTTTGGGGCTGCGATTCTTATGTGAAAAAGCTTCAACCTGATAAGCTCGAACCCAAATCGGAGAAATGTGTCTTCATAGGATACCCAAAGGAGACTGTTGGGTACACCTTCTATCACAGATCCGAAGGCAAGAGATTCGTTGCTAAGAATGGATCCTTTCTAGCGAAGGAGTTTCTCTCGAAAAAAGTGAGTGGGAGGAAAGTAGAACTTGATGAGGTAACTGTACCTTCTCTCTTATTGGAAAGTAGTTCATCACAGAAATTTGTTCCTGTGACTCCTACACCAATTAGTGAGGAAGCTAATGATGATGATCATGAAACTTCAGATCAAGTTACTACCGAACCTCGTAGGTCAACCAGAGTAAGATCCGCATCAGAGTGGTACAGTAATCCTGTTCTGGAGGTCATGTTACTTGACCATGATGAACCTACGAACTATGAGGAAGCGATGATGAGCCCAGATTCCGCGAAATGGCTTGAGGCCATGAAATCTGAGACGGGATCCATGTATGAGAACAAAGTGTGGACTTTGGTTGACTTGCCCGTTGATCGGCAAGCCATTGAGAATAAATGGATCTTCAAGAAGAAGACTGGCGCTGACGGTAATGTTACTGTCTACATAGCTCGACTTGTTGCGAAAGGTTTTCGACAAGTTCAAGGAGTTGACTAAGATGAGACCTTCTCACCCGTAGCAATGCTTAAGTCCGTCTGAATCATATTAGCAATTGCCGCATTTTATGATTATGAAATTTGGCAAATGGATGTAAAGACTGCATTCCTGAATGGATTTCTGGAAGAAGAGTTGTATATGATGCAACCTGAAGGTTTTATCGATCCAAAGGATGCTAACAAAGTGTGCAAGCTCTAGCGATCCATTTATGGACCGGTGCAAGCATCTCGGAGTTGGAATAAACGGTTTGATAGTGTGATCAAAGCATATGGTTTTATACAGACTTTTGGAGAAGCCTGTATTTACAAGAAAGTGAGTGGGAGCTCTATAGCATTTCTAATATTATATGTGGATGACATATTGTTGATTGGAAATGATATAGAATTTCTGGATAGCATAAAAGGATACTTGAATAAGAGTTTTTCAATGAAAGACCTCGGTGAAGCTGCTTATATATTGGGCATCAAGATCTATAGAGATAGATCAAGACGCTTGATTGGACTTTCACAAAGCACATACCTTGATAAAGTTTTGAAGAAGTTCAAAATGGATTAAGCAAAGAAAGGGTTCTTGCCTGTGTTACAAGGTGTGAAGTTGAGTAAGACTCAATGCCCGACCACTGCAGAAGATAGAGAGAAAATGAAAGGTGTTCCCTATGCTTCAGCCATAGGCTCTATCATGTATGCAATGTTGTGTACCAGACCTGATGTGTGCCTTGCTATTAGTTTAGCCGGGAGGTACCAAAGTAATCCAGGAGTGGATCACTGGACAACGGTCAAGAACATCCTGAAATACCTGAAAAGGACTAAGGATATGTTTCTCGTTTATGGAGGTGACAAAGAGCTCGTCGTAAATGGTTACGTCGATGCAAGCTTTGACACTGATCCGGATGACTCTAAGTCACAAACCGGATATGTGTTTATATTGAACGGTGGAGCTGTCAGTTGGAGCAGTTCTAAGCAAAGCGTCGTGGCGGGATCTATGTGTGAAGCGGAGTACATAGCTGCTTCGGAAGCAGCAAATGAAGGAGTCTGTATGAAGGAGTTCATATCTGATCTACGTGTCATACCTAGTGCATCGGGTCCAATGAAAATCTTTTGTGATAATACTGGTGCAATTGCCTTGGCAAAGGAATCCATATTTCACAAGAGAACCAAGCACATCAAGAGACGCTTCAATTCCATCCGCAATCAAGTCAAGGAGGTGGACATAGAGATTTGCAAGATACATACGAATCTGAATGTTGCAGACTCGTTGACTAAGCCTCTCTCATGAGCAAAACATGATCAGCACCAAGACTCCATGGGTGTTAGAATCATTACTGTGTAATCTAGATTATTGACTCTAGTGCAAGTGGGAGACTGAAGGAAATATGCCCTAGAGGCAATAATAAAGTTATTATTTATATTTCCTTATATCATGATAAATGTTTATTATTCATGCTAGAATTGTATTAACCAGAAACTTAGTACATGTGTGAATACATAGACAAATAGAGTGTCACTAGTATGCCTCTACTTGACTAGCTCGTTGAATCAAAGATGGTTATGTTTCCTAACCATAGACATGAGTTGTTATTTGATTAACGGGATCACATCATTAGAGAATGATGTGATTGACTTGACCCATTTCGTTAGCTTAGCACTTGATCGTTTAGTATGTTGCTATTGCTTTCTTCATGACTTATACATGTTCCTATGACTATGAGATTATGCAACTCCCGAATACCGAAGGAATAATTTGTGTTCTACCAAATGTCACAACATAACGGGGTGATTATAAAGGTGCTCTACAGGTGTCTCCGATGGTACTTGTTGAGTTGGCATAGATCGAGAGGTATCTCTGGGCCCTCTCGGTAATGCACATCACTATAAGCCTTGCAAGCAATGTGACTAATGAGTTAGTTGCGGGATGATGCATTACAGAACGAGTAAAGAGACTTGCCGGTAACGAGATTGAACTAGGTATTAAGATACCGACGACCGAATCTCGGGAAAGTAACATACCGATGACAAAGGGAACAATGTATGTTGTTATGCGGTTTGACCGATAAAGATCTTCGTAGGATATGTAGGAGCCAATATGACCATACAGGTTCCGCTATTGGTTATTGACCGGAGACTTGTCTCGGTCATGTCTACATAGTTCTCAAACCCGTAGGGTCCGCACGCTTAACATTCGGTGACGACCAGTATTATGAGTTTATGTGTTTTGATGTTCCGTAGGTAGTTCGGAGTCCCGGATGAGATCACGGACATGACGAGGAGTCTCGAAATGGTCGAGACGTAAAGATTGATATATTGGACGACTATATTCGGACACTGGAAGTGTTCCGGGGGTCACCGGATAATTATCGGAGTGCCGGGGGGTTATCGAAACCCCCGGGGGAACTAATGGGCCAACATGGGCCTTGTGAGAGAGAGAGGAGGGGGCCTTAGGGCTGGCCGCGCCCCCCCTTGGGAGTCCGAATTGGACAAGGAGGGGGGCGCCCCCTCTTTCCCTCCCTCTCTCCCTCTCCTTCCTTTCCCCTTCCCCTTCCTAGTTGGACTAGGAAAGGGGGAGTCCTACTCCTACTAGGAGGAGGACTCCCCCTCTCCTTGGCACGCCCTAGGCCGGCCGGCCTCCCCCCTTGCTCCTTTATATACAGGGGCAGGGGGCACCCTAGAACAGACAACAGACATTGTTCTTAGCCGTGTGCGGTGCCCCCCTCCACCATAATCCACCTCGGTCATATCGTTGCAGTGCTTAGGCGAAGCCCTGCGCCGGTAGCTTCATCATCACCGTCATCATGCCGTCGTGCTGACGAAGCTCTCCCTCGACACTCTGCTGGATCGTGAGTTCGTGGGACGTCACCGAGCCGAACGTGTGCAGATCGGGGAGGTGTCGTACTTTTGGTGCTAGGATCGGTCGATCGTGAAGGCGTACGACTACATCAACCGTGTTGTCATAACGCTTCCGCTTACGGTCTATGAGGGTACGTAGACAACACTCTCCCCTCTCGTTGCTATGCATCACCATGATCTTGCGTGTGCGTAGGAATTTTTTTGAAATTACTACGTTCCCCAAGAACACATCCTAACACTCATGCAAAATTGATGACTTAGATGTGCAACACACGAAGTAACGTTTTTCTTCAATCAATGAAGACTAACCCTCTAAGTGTGAAGAAATTAATGAAGAATTTGATTCCCAGAGCCCTACGAAAATTGTACACGGCGTCTAAAATCATCATTCTTATACGGTGGGTTACTCCACCAACAAAAGTTGAGAATCTTCAATTTGAGTTTTTCTTCAGTTTTTGAAATTCCTCAGTTGTTCAATTTCTTCAACTTTGCAATGTCTTCACTCTTTCCGTCGTTGTTCTTCATTGACTATATGTATGTATAAGTTTAAGTCCTCTACAGCATTCACTTATTGCTATTTCTTCAAGTTGCCTTTTCTGCTAAGTGAATGTGATCGGACCCTCCCCCTCTATGCTATACTCAACCCAATCTATTCACAAATTCTTCATGTGCGTTCTATTTGAAACCCGTTCAAAATCTTCACTGTGACCTTGTCAGCTGAAGAATTTGCGAACGAAATGTTAAAATATTCTTATCTGAATTTTCGACTTTTGCCGCTCAAACCGTTCCACATCCCACGATGGGATTTATCTATTCACCCACGATCTCACACGATCGCCAGCGCTCTATACATGGGTGACACATGTCGCTAGGATGAGAAGAGTCAGGGGCATGTTCGTCCATTTTCCTTGGGCGAGCGGTTTTTCACCTCGGCTATATATACCCCTCACCCTCCTTAGACTGCATTTACCCTGCTCGACGTCACTTCCCCTCGCTTGAGCTTCTAGACCTAGCGCCGCTACTACTTCCATCATCGCCAGTGAGGAAGAGCTTCACTGCCTTGACCTCGTCGCCGTCGTACTCGCGCCGGCCACGGATTTCTTCTCTCCGCCGCCGCCGTAGCTGTCTTCCTCTGCCAAGTTAGGGCGTGGAAGATCTGGACTGACCAACTTCCAATCTACTACTCACAGTTCGTCGTGTTCTTCACCAAGGGTATTTAAAAGTTACTTTTACTGCCCTTGTTGATTCTATTGATTTCTACAAATCTTCAAAAGGTGTTTATTCCTCAACTTCCACACTTTAAACACCTCACCCTAGCATCTGTTCTTGATCTGTTTCTCTAAGCAACATTTTTCTTCAAGATTCCTCAATTGTGTGGACTTTCAATCTATACAACTCTGGAATCTAAGTCAAAGAACGCTTAGTGAAATTCCTCAAGACACCACTGGTCAAATTCCTCAAACTTGTTCTTTTTGCAAAAAACTAAGAACGCATATGACCTCTCCAAATTCTTCGCGCCTATACTCTGTTCACAGGTACACATGTCCACTGCTGAATCACTAGTTTCTCATCAACTTAACTCATTTGCAGCGTTCCTCGAAGACAAATTGCATACCTCTTCAGAGAACTCAATTGTTCAAAATCCTCAGCTAAAGAAAATGGCAGATGGCAAGAAACCTCAGAAGGGAGGCAAGAAACTGGAAGTCAACACAGTGTTTGAGATCCCTGATGACATTTATGAAGAATATTGTACTCCTGATGAAGCCAAGCATGGCAAGGAGAACAAGAATCAGCGCAAGGTGCGCATACAAAGGATTGAACGGAGATGGGCACGTGAACGGAGGGAGTACAGATATGTCACTCCAAAGTACATGAAGAAATTCGCTCTTCACCCCCCTTGCCCAAGACCTCCACTGGCACCTGGCCAAATAGCTGATCCCACCAGTCTCAAGCGCGGTGAGGACTATCCTGATGAATGGGCTAAACGGCAAGCCAAGCTAGGCAAAATGGCTAAAGAAGCAGTGAGGAAATTCAATGAAGACTCTGCTGCTGCCGCTGCTGAGGCCTCTGCTAGCAAGCCTAAGAAGGCCATGACCAAGAAGCCAACGCACAAGCCCAGTTCTTCAGCAATGCCCTCACGGCCAATTCCTCACGCTGCTCTAGTTCCTCCGATTGCAAAGCCCTCAGCTCCTCCGGCAAAGTCGTCGGCACCTGTGCATCTTGCCTCTAGCCAAAGGACCAAAGGCATCTCAATTGCCTCAGGAGCCTCTGCAAGTTCTTTAGCTCCTCCGCAATCCTCAACAGGCCCCACTTTGCTGAAGACTAAGGCTACTGCGGGACGAGGCTCAAGACCAAGTCCTCATAAGAAGCAAGTTGCCTTTCATGTGTCGTCCAGTGATGACAAAGATGATGATGAAGAACTCGCTGAGATCATCAGAGATAGGCAGCAAAGGGCTGCTAGAGCCAAAGGTACAGATGTGCCTCTTCTGTTGGATCCAAAGCCGATCCTTGATTTCATTGATCTCTGGCACAAGGACCCCAATACACCTATGCCTGACTTCAAGCTCACTCCTGGCCAAAGTCACATGCTGACCGCCTTCATAGGCGAAGAAAAATGGAAGTTTGAGAAGGCCAGGCAGTTGAAGAAAGCTCAATACAAGGAGCTCTTTCTGAAGAAGAACGTTGTCAAAAATGACAACTGATGAACTTGTGGCTGCACAAGCTGAGATCAAAGGACTCAGCGATGAACTTGATGCCTACCGTGCAGATTGGCTTGGAGCCAAAATCAGATTTGTTAAAATGGCTGAAAAAATCACTTCAAATGTTGCTGCTTCATCGCAACATGAACCTCCTCAGGCTGAAGCCTCTGCTCAGCCTACTGAAGAACATGCCAGCATCGCTGATGACAATCAGGTTGCTGATGATACTGAAAGTACCAGGGCTACTGAAGCTATTCCAGCCACTGATAAAATTGCCAGGGCAACGACCAGTGTTGCGCTTGAAGAACAAGCCATGCCAGCTGAAGCATCTGTCGCTGCGCCTGAAGACACTGAACAAACCAGGGCAACTGCATCAGTTGCGCCTGAGGAAAATGAACCAATTTCCTCTGCTCCTCCTGCACCAATGCCAAGTCCTGTTCTTCCTTCTGCATCAGAAGCGAAGAAAACCAAAGCTACAGAGCAAGCAGTAGTGAAGAAAAGGAAAGCATCTGTCGGATGTGAGGTTCCGGCAAACCCTTAAGGTTCGAACACTAGGGTGCGCACGAAGTCTTTCCCTCCTATCGATCTACGCCCTAGCTCGCTAAGATCTCGCGGACGAACTCGACGAACTCGCAACACAGAAAGACACGGGATTTATACTGGTTCGGGCCACCGTTGTGGTGTAATACCCTACTCCAGTGTGGTGGTGGTGGATTGCCTCTTGGGCTGATGAAGAACAGTACAAGGGGAAGAACAGCCTCCTGAGGTTGAGGTGTTCTTGTGCTAGTGTTGGCTTTTGATCTGTTCGAGTTCCCCCTACTACTGTGGTGGCTAGACCTATTTATAGAGGCCCTGGTCCTCTTCCCAAATAATGAGCGGGAAGGGAGCCAACAACGGCGGCCAAGTTTGAAGGGGGACAGCTAGTACAAGCTATCCTGACAAAAGTGGTCTTCGCCTAGGAAAAGCTCTGGTGGTGACGCCGTCTTGGGCTCCACGACGACCTCCGTCTTGCCGTCCACCTGGTCTTGGTCTCATTGCACCAATATAGCAACCTTTGCATGTTGCCTCGGTACTCCTCGCCTGTGCTGGCCTCCTTAGCACCAAAGAGGAAACAAGGACGCTGCGTGCACTAGCGCCCGCCTGGTGTCGATCGTCATGGCTCACGTCACGAGAGCCTCGTGAGTCGTGAGGTTTTCCCCGCCTTGATATCTCCGCTCCTCGTGAGCCTGCCTGGCTTGGCCGCTCCTGAGGAGGTCTTGCGTCGTCCGCCTCGCAAGGCTTGGCCCCTCGCGAGGGTCTTGAATGCCTTGTCGATGAAGATGGGTCGTACGGCCTGCTAGCTCAGCCACGCCGTGGGCCGCAGGCAGGCAAGTCTGGGGACCCCCGTTCCCAGAACGCCGACAGCATCCGCCGCCTCAGAGTCTTCAGCACCAAAGAAGATGAAGGCTTTGACAAGCTCTTTTGAGAATCCCATTGATGCTATTCCTGTCTTAAGCATGCCATCAAATAAGATTGTTCCCTTTGGTGAGGATTATGAGATCCGAAGCGGATCAGATGAAGAAGATCCTTCTGCTGCTTCGTCAAAGCAGTTGGATGAAGAAATTGAAGTGGACAACATTACGTCCACTCCATTGGTATCATCGCCCATGCCTCAGTTCACAGCTGAAGAGGCAGGCGTTGAGGAAATGGATGAAGAAGAAGACGTGGACATTGGGTGCACCACTCCAGTTCTAAATGATGACTATTGGGAAAGTCATCGCCCCAACTCACCCATGTTCACCCCACTACAACAGATTCCTCAGTCTCCAATCCAAACTGATGAAGTTCAAATGGGCTCTGATGAACCTCAAGCTTCACTGCTCACCATTCCTGAAGAAATTCCAGCCACTAGTATTGCTCCTCATGCTGCTAAAGAAGTGGAGACCCAGGCTGCCACTGAAGATGTTGATACTGACATTCCTCAACCCGCGTTTCCTGAGACTGTGATTCCTGAGGCTGTGAAGACTGATACTCCTCATCCCAAGCCAAAGAATCCCTTCTCAAAGAAGCAGAAGTTCAAAGCTGATGACTTCTTTCACGAGCATGTATTCTTCACTGATTACAACCCCTATGACTCTGCTCGTCTTCGAAGGAAGCGTTTCTGGACAGCAAGTCAGATGAATTTCTATTCTTCTCTGCTTTTCGACAAAGACAAGATCTTCGACCATGAGCATATTCCTCATGTTGACATGGAGTCGCTGCCTTGCTTCACCCCAGTCCTCAGTGTTCTTCATGACGCTGGGCTGCTGAATTTCTGCACCAACATATGTGACTGGAATGAAGAGCTAATTCTTCAGTTCTATGCCACGCTGCACATCACCGGCAATGTTGAAGATGTGAATTCATGGGTGCTGGACTGGATGACAGAGAACACGCACTACAAAGCATCGGCCTCTGAATTGCTTCATGCCCTTCCTGTCAGTCCACCCCTTGAAGGTGCGCAGCTCATCTACCATGAACCTCAGCTATCTGATCATTACATGCAAGTGTTCATGAAGCCGCTGAAGCCTGGTCAAGCCCCCAGAACCAAATTCCACGTGAAGGAATTGCTATATGTGCCAAGGACCGTCTACGGGATTCTGACCAAGACCATGAGTCCAATCAAAGGCCACGACTCTAATGAAGAAGAGGTTGTTGGCATCATGAAGAATTTGCTATTCAACATCATCCATGGCATTCCAATCAACTATCATGATTTCTTCATGAGGACTCTGGCAAATGTTGCATTGTCACCTTTTGAGTTGAAGCCTTACGCTCCTTGGATTATGAGATTCCTCAAATCAAGGTCTTCAATCAATTACAAGGCTGATACTCTTAACCATGGCAGCTACTTGCCCCCAATTGAAGTCCTCAAGCGGACATTTTCCTCAACCGATGAGAAGGGCAAGGCGACTGCGGTTATTGATGAAGGCATTCGTCCATTGGATGGACAGTTTCGCAAAGTTGCATCTTACTCCACCAATGATGACTCTGCCACTCATTACTCTGCCGCTAATGCTTCTAAGAAAAATCCTCAAGGCACAGCTCCAAGGGTGATGACTGATCGTGAGCTTCTCCTCAGTCTTCACCAGAAGGTCGATCGCAACCATAAGTGGGTCAAGCGTCAGTTTGGTTCAATTCTTCAGAACATGACCTTCACTCAAAATTCAGTGAAGAAGAACCATTACTACCTCCATGAAGTTTTTGATCGCACCTGGGTTGTTCTATCTCATCTCTACGGTGAAGAAGATGTTAAACAGATGGGCTTCAAGCAGGACTTTGACTGGTCTCAGCCTCGTTCGAAGAAATTCAAGAAGGTCAAAGTTCCTCACTTGGTGGCCAGCTCTTATTCTTCATCGCGCGAGACTGATGAAAATGAAGATTTGGACGACACTGCAGCAGGCCCTACTTCAACAACCGACCCCAACAACGTTGGCGCTCCTCCATCGATTTAATGATGATATTCTTCAAGGGCGTTAGTCCTCATTTTTCATCCCTTTTGGTCATTCGATGACAAAGGGGGAGAAAATTGAGTTAGTCTTCAAGCGGGTCTATATATGGGCTTTTTTTGCTAAGTTACAACTCTCGTTCTTTTGAAAACTTTGTTGGATCGAGTTGTAATCTTAACTCCGATGGTGGTCTGATACGTTTGCTATGTTCTTCTGCATGCTATTTCCTCATATATGTTAATGCACGCGCATGCTGAATTACATCAGTCACCATATTTCATCATGCATTTCAAATTCTTCATATCATATGTTAAATGTGTGTATGAATTACAAGATATAGGGGGAGATCTCCATGATTCTACTCTTCAATGTGCATTGCTTCTCAAAAGCAAATTCCTCACTCTTGCACATCTTCAGGGGGAGTTCTTCTATATCTTACAATCAAATTCCTCAATATCAGTATTTACACTTCATATGTTTATCCCCGTTGAAAACTTAACCTATATTGTCATCAATCACCAAAAAGGGGGAGATTGTAAGTGCATCTAGTGCCCCTTAGTGATGTTGGTGTATTGAAGACTTATAGGTTAATTAAGGGACTAATGTGTTTTTGAGTGTACACAGGACTATAAGTCTATGAGGAGTTTGATATTTACAGAGAAAGTCGACCCCTAAAAATGAATGTCTTCAACTGAAGACTTTGGCTTTCTAAAGACTTTGAAAGTGAAGAAATTGATGTGACCGTGAAGACTTGATATACATGCGAGGATCATGAAGCGTGAAGACTTTGTTTTCATAGTTTTTCTCTTTCTTGAGTCATAGGAAACACCGTACTGTTAAAGGGGGTCGAGAAAAAACTAAGGAAAAGTTTCCAAGTGATGCTCATCTCAAAATCCTACACCTACCAATCCCTTCGAGTGAAGCCATTGGAAATCTCATACAGTTCAGTCAATTTCTTCAGTGACAGAGACGAAGTTCTTCTGGTCTCTGAGGAATTTGTCCTGACTGAGGAGTTAGGAATTCGCCAGTGCGAATTGCCTACAAGTGAGGATCATGATAGCCGTGAGGAATTTGAACCTCAAATTTCCGACCATTGCTGTGCTATGCGCCAGCTGTCCCAAAATATCTTATCCACCTAATGGTCATATCATTGAAGGGCATTTATGTCTTATCATGTCAGGCTGTTCCCTAGGCTATAAATAGCCGCCCCCTACAACCACTAGCTGGTTGGCTGTTTCGAAAGAAACTGACACTTGTCATTGAGAGCATCCCATCCCCCGAGGACTTTGAGCGAAAATCATCAAGTGAGAAAAACCCAAACCCAAACACCTACAGACCCAAAGTGATTGAGCATCACTAAAGAGATTGTTCCTGTGTGGATCCGACGCTTGTTACCTTTGAAGATTGTGCATCTTCCAGACGGTTAGGCGTCATGGTCTAGAGCATTCAAGAGGAAATTGTGGATCGCCGAGTGACCAAGTTTGTGAAGGTTTGGAAGTCACCTGAAGACTTACCACGAGTGATTGGGCGAGGTCTGTGTGACCTTAGCTCAAGGAGAATACGGTGAGGACTGTGTGCCCGGGACTGTGTGTCTTCAGATTTAAATACCTAGCCGCTCCAACTAGACGTACAACTGTCACAGCAATTGGAACTAGTCTACCAAATCACTGTCTTCACCGATCTAACTGGTTCTATTTCCTCAACCCTTTCATTTCATCATTACTGTGTTGTGTACTTGATCGTTACTGTTCGAAGACTTTGACTGAAGACTTTCAGTCAGTTTGTCTTCAGCCTGCTTATCCTGTGTTTACATTTTCTGTACTGTGTGCTTGTTTTCATTTCATCATGATGACTGTGCTTCTGTTCTGTTATGCTTGCATCTGAGTACTTATTCCGCTGCTAGTCGTTCGTGACTTAGAATTTCCTCACCCTGAAATTCCTCGGTGACGAATTTGTAAAAATCGCCTATTCACCCTCCCTCTAGTCGACTTAACGCACTTTCACGGAGCGGCAAGATCCCCGCCGCCACCGTCACCGGCGGCCACGCGGTCTTGCACGACGACCTCCTCGCGTGGCAGCAAGGGAGATAGGGGGAGGGATGGGGGTGGCGGCGCGAGGAAACCCTAGTGGCCGCCCGAGCATTCACCGGGAGCACGTCAACGTGCAACTGCGATGACCTGCTACTACTATTCGATTGTACGGGGCGCACAATACTCTAGACACAACGTTGCGACTATATCTCGCTGGACGCGAGTCGTAAGTAAGTCTCGCCTGAAGCTTTTTTCAACATATTAATGGGCTAGCCCATTTCTAGCGATCGTTCCAGCTCGCTCGCTCGTGTTTTAATGTGTTTGCTGCTGCAAGTTTTCTTTCTTTTTTCTTTTTTCCTTTTTTCTTTCGCTTTTCTTTGTTTCTTCACGGTTTTCTCTGTCTTTGTATTTTTGCATTTTTCACCGGTTCTCTTCATTTATTTTCTCGATTTATACTGGATTTTACCTTTTCATCTTTTCTATGATTTCTTCGGTTCATTTGTTTTTTCATGGTTTCACTACCTTTTCCTTTCTTACTTTTTCTATGGTTCACTTTGTTTTCTTTTCTTATTTTTGGTTTCCTTTATTTTTATTTGTTTCTTTTTTGGGTTTCACAGTTTCCATTCTTTTGCATCCAATTTCTTCGGGATTTTTTCTTTTACTGGATTCAATTGTTTCTTTTCCGACTTCAATTGTTTTTCACTTATGTTTGTTTCTTTGTTGGTGTTTCATCCGTTACATTTTTCTTAACACATGTCTATGTTTTTCAAAACACAATGTATAGTTTTAGTATCATGTGAAACATTTTTTCTTAAATAAAAGTTATGAACTTTTTTTAATAAATGGTCAACATTTTTCGAATACACGGTGAACTTTCATCTTTCGTATGCATTAGAAATTAAATTATACATGTTTAGCATTTTTAAACACATAATGAACTTTTTATAATTATACGATTTTTCATAATTAACTTTTTATAATTATATATATTTCAAATACAATATTTTAATTCTTGTTTACCATTATTTGAACTCAATATTAACATTTTTTTAATACATTGCCAACATTTTTTAATACACAGTGAACTTTTTTATGGCCATAAACATGTTTTCGCACACAATGTTTATATTTCCTATATGCCAGGAACATTTTATATACTTGTTTAACATTTTTAAGTACATAATCTACTTTTTCTAAATATTTTTTCGTTGTCTACTTTTATCTAATCTTGTTGTACATTTTTCATACTCACTAGGAACACTTTTATAGCCATTTATTAATTTGTAAATACATGAGCGTTATTTTTTCATACACATTTTTTGTATATCTTTTTCATTTGTATGCAAAGGTTTTTCATATACACATTAAACAGTTTTTGAATTCTCTATTAACATTTTGAAAATATTTGATTTCTTTTTCAAAAGCTTGATTAACATTTTAAAAATACATGATTAACTTTTAATACACTTTTTTTATACATTTTTCATATATGTGGAATTGTTTTTATACACATTTAACAATTTCAAATGCTTGTTTTGAATGTTTGGGTAAACTTATTTTTTAATATATATATTTTTAATTTTTGGAAATATAAACAAAACTAAGAAACAAAGCAAAAAATGAAAACATAAAAGTTAAAAAGAAAACAGAAAAAGGGGTTGTGGCCTCACGATCGCCTGGGTCGGACCATGTCGCCCTTGCCGGTTAAACTGCCCTACATCTCGCTGTAAGCGAGACATATGGTCGCCCGGATAATCAGGCCGCGCGCCCGCGAAAAGACAGACGGGACGTGATTAAGTATAGTAGGACGACACCGTAAAATAAAAAACACATATCTTGATGTTGGATCTCGTGGTTAAAAATTAAGTTGAGACCTAACTAATTTTTATCTAGATGATAATTAGCAAATCTGTTTTTGCTTCTGTCTTGCGTTAATTTCTGATAATTGTTTTCCATCTTTTCTTACTTACTTTTAGTTGTTTTGTAACCCGTTTTCCAAGGGATTCCGAGTTTGCATCGGTGGGTCGTACCGTTATATATTCTCATCTCGTCCCGAGGCCCGAGGGCATCGATCCAATTCGCCTTCCCACAACAATAGCCGGAGCTTCTTCGGTCAGGAAACAAGAAACTAAGCACGTACGTCAATCATGGCCCATGGTGAATCATCCGGCGGTGGCAGGACCGTGCGGGTGGTCGACGTATGGGCCCAGAACGAGGCGGCGGAGCTGGCCCGCATCCGCGGCCTCGCCCGGGGCTTCAGGGTCGCGGCGGTGGCCACGTCCATCGAGCTGCCGCCGGGTCCGTCGCCCACACGCACCCTGGACGACAGCTACGAGGCCGTCCGCGCCGCCGTGGACGGCGTGCGGTCCGTGCAGCTGGGCCTGGCCCTCCTCAGCTTCGACGGCGACCTGCCTCCGGCCGGCCGCGTGTGGCGGTTCCACCTCGGGGAGGGGCGCGGCGAGGCCAGCCCCCGCCGCTTCTGCGAGGCCCTCTGGAGCTACACCCGCGCCACCATGCCCGACTGCGTCTGCGCCACGCGGGACGGCGCCGCCGACGTGGCGTACCTTCTCAGGCACCTTGACGGCGGCCTCCCGCCCCGGCGCGAGGCGTTCCTGCGGAGGTGTAACGTCTTTTTCACCCAACTGTACGACCTGAGGGTGCTGGCGGAGTGGAGGCCGGTGGAGGACGGGGATCCCCCGCTCGCCGCCGCCACCGGAGACGCGTTCCGCCGATTCCTGGAGCTGGTGCGGGAGTGGCGGCCGACGGGATGGCCCTACGGTTACAACGCGTTTCTATACGGACTCGGAGCCAACGATGATGACCCCCTCCTCCACTACAAGAGAATATCGGCGGAGTACGACGAGAGTAGGAGGCGGTTGAAGGAGCATCTCCTTCAGCACCACGATGAGGAATATGTTGTGAAAAGGTTGCTTCCTGTGATTATGTAACCGGAACAACATGATCCGGAGAATGACCCCTGAACACCTCTTTTTTTGGCATATATACGTGAGTATCAATAGTTATTATTAATCTGGTGCAATCCTATATATATTGGATAGAAATAGTTATGTTTTTCAGAAAAAGCTAATTGGGGAACGTCAGATATTTTTGACATCCCAAGCCAACTGCCTGACCGCCGTTGGATCGGAATCACGAACCTTGGCGCCCGTAAGCACGTTGACCTGCCATGTCGGCAACACGCACATGTTCGCTATGGGGAGGTGCCGAGCGAATGACGCCCACTCCTCCACCACTCCCTGGTCTTTCTCCAGCCCCCACCCCCGGTCTCTCTCCACCTCCTCATTCTCTCCAGGTGATTTCAGTCGGAGCCCCTCCCTCCCTCTCCCCTATCGAGCGCCGGCCAGCGGAGCGGCATGAGGCACAGAGGTGATGCGGCAACATCATTGCAGAAGAAGACGGCCATCGGTGGCGCACAGACGGTGTGGAATAGTGAATTGAGAGGGCAAATGACACCTTAGGTGCTGTCGTATCCATTGCATGAATATATCGCTACAAAATTTCATCCATTCAGTGATAAAAGTCATGGCGACGAAACAAGAAACGTAGCCTAAAATCAACTTATGTGACGATCCACCGTCTCGAGGTGTTTCCCGCAAGGGGCAGCACCGTAGCAAACTTTGGCAACATTTCCGGCCTTATTTTCAGCAATGCTTTTTGGGCATCACCACGTACACCCATTTCCTGAGACGATTTGTAGTGTTACTGGAAATCTTTGGTGTCACAATAAATGGTCAGTGGGTTAGAAAAATTATTAAAAAAATGGTGTGTTGGTGTTCAGAAGGCAGTGCCTTATAATTTCTGCCATGACAGAGTTTATAACATATTAGAATCAAACTTTCAGGGTTTAGGGTTCAAATTCTTGCATTGAAATCCATTGATCATTTTTCCGTACGTACTCATTGTAGTGAATTATGAGAACACGATCAAGAAAATATGATCACATAAAAATATATTGCGTTAAAAGTTATAAACTTCACTTCAAATAGTGTGCCTCGACAGCAAAGGGACCGCCAAGTTTGGTGGCATTACTAAAAATAATAATAATGTCTTAGAAGAACAATAATAATTATCAAAACTGATAAAAATAAGGTCTTCGAAATTATTTTATACGATATGACAGGGCCACCATTTAAATCAATCTCGAGGTATAACACTACTCCAATCTTAGCACGCTTAACTTTCAGGGTTTTTTCAGATGATGTGCGGGTAAGGAAGCTGCTCCTTGCTGATATGGGATGCTTATTAACGTTCTTTATTGTTTACCCGGAAGTTGGCACGTCGCAAGCCAAATGCCTGAACTAGATGAAATGGTAGTGCTTGTCAGGATTTAGATTGAAACTAGATTGGACATGAGAGGATTCTGTGGACAACTTCATAAAACATGAGGTTAATACTTAATATCATTATAAGATATGCATACGTGCATACATAATTATCTTGCACATTTCTAAAACCCTAACAGAACTACTCGAACTTATTCCTCGTCGTCGCCGCCGTCCGAGTCGTTATCATCGTCATTCCAATCGATGTCGTTGTCCTCCTCGTCGGCCATCAACGCTTCGTTCATAGCCCTACATTCGGCCCTTGTCTGGAAGATAATGTCTTCATAGGACATGGCCATGGAAAGCTTGATGTCGGCCGCAATGACGGTCTCTTCAGCGGCTCGTTCTGCCTCGCGGATGGTCTCTTCGACACATGCAATGATGGCCTCTTCGGCGGCTCATTCTGCCTCGCGTATGGTTTCTTCGGTGCGCGCTGTCGCTTTGGAGATCTTGTACGCCGCCTCGATCTCCACTTCGATGACGGCACGGTGGAGCTCCTGTAATCTAGGCCCGAGTTCGTCAATCTCGCGGTGCATGTCTACCACTTGGCGGCGGGCTACCACCCGAAGCTTGTCGACTCGCTCGAAGAGGCGGCCGCACTCGCGGCCTACCTCATCTATTTGGCGAAGGACCTCGATGACGTGGTCCTCCTGTGTGTTGCTGAGGCGCCGTTGTTGCAAGATGCCTTGATTCTAGCAGCAGTGCCCTTGAAGGGGGCTACCGAACCTTTACATACAAGGTTGGGCTCTCTCCGCAACTTAATTGGAGGCTCCCAACACCACCATGAAGTTTCACCACAGTGGAGTATGGCTTCGAGGTGACCTCTTTCGTCTAGATTGCCCAAACAATTCAAGAGTAACAAGATCCATAAGTGAAAGTATGGGGAATCAAATTTCCTTTGGTGGAAGTGTAGATCTAGGTCTCCTCCCTCAGTCCCTAGCAAATCAACAAGTTTGGTTGGCTAGAAACAAGATCAGGCAAGAAATCTCTTAGGGCAATAATGGAGGAGAGAGAAAGAAAGAGAGAGGCAAGAGGTTAGTGGAGAGTTGGAAGAACCACCTCGTATATAGGCCCCCTCAAGTACAACCGCTCCTTGTGGTTTTGCCAACTGCGGTGCACAGGGAAATACAATCGTCGTCACCACCAGCAATACTGCTGAGTAAACCTTTGCGAGGACAACCGAATCGGTACCACCAAGTACTGCCCTAGTACCAGAACGAAGTCATCTGTGCGCGGTACAAGGTCCAGTACAAGGACCGATACAACCGCAGTTGTTCGGCTAAGACAGTTGCTAAGTCCCGGGAGCAGCCGGGACAACCTGGTAACTACCACCAACCACTGCCAAGCCGCCAGAACAGAGTCACCCGGTTCCGGTGGTTGGAGCGGTACATTGGCCGAAACTACCGCTCGGTAGTGAACCTAGGGGTGGCTATGAACAGGGGTACAACCGCACCACTACCACCTGGGGTCTCGAGGGAATCACCCCTCGGGCGGTGATTGCTCCGGAAGCACCAGCCGGGCCGTTACAACCACACCTACTAGCGGTAGAACCGCCAAGAGTAAATTGTTGAAAGCCACCACATTTGTGGCACGGATACTCTAAAACCATCACTTTTGCCAGAAGTTTCAAAAAACCACCACTTCCGCGGCAAGTGAATAACAGATTGCACTGATTCGAAATTGACCTGCCTCTAACAGCAAAACTAACCAGTCACGCCCACCTGCCGGGGCCACGTGGCATTTGCAAATGGGGGCGAGGAGACGGACGTTAGCCGGAGGAGGGCGTGGTCTGTGGCCCACCTGTTGTGCAGCGGCGACCGGAGGAGGAACAACACTGCCGGTGGCGCAAGGGACGGCGACGGCGCCGCGTCTCGGGGCGGGAAGAGGGCCAGTCGCAGCACAGGGTGCGGGGCGGCGGCGTCCTAGGTCGTAGCCATTGATTTGGTAGGAGCCAAGCTCCCGCCCATGGCCGTAGCCGTCGATTCGGTCAGAGCCAAGCTCCCGCCCATGGCCGTAGCCGTCGATTCGGTCGGAGCCGAGCTCCTGCCCGTGGTCGTGGTCGTCGATTTGGTCGGAGCCGAGCTCCCGCCCTTGGCCGTGGTCGTCGATTTGGCCGGAGCCGAGCTCCCGCCCATGGCCGTCGCCGTTGATTTGGTCGGAGCCGAATTCCCGTACCCGCACACGTGCTCGACGGCGAGCTCCGGCTGGCGTCGGCCACGAACCAAGCCCGACGACGACACCATGGACAACTGCAAGGGAGCTCGTGCGCGCGTCCTCCATCGGAGCTCCCTACCTCTCCCCCTGTGGAGCGTCGTCGGTGGTGGAACGGCGCCGGCGCATCTGGGCGGGAGAGGGTGAGGCTGCATGAATCGTCCCTGGGGTCAGGCTCATCGGCGCCGCTGGGATCCTTCGGCTCCGCTCGCATCTCCGACAGCGGCGCCCCCAACTCGGAGGCGGCCTGCAGGAGGGAAGGCTTCCACGGCGGCGAGGAGCAGAGAGCTCCGGCGGCGGCCATGGCGAGATCTACTGTGGGGGCGGAACCAGTGGCTGTTGGTCGGTGTGTGCATGGGCCCGAACCTATTTGCAAACGCCGTTAGTGTCCGTCTGTGCGCATCCACGCCCCTCGACCCGTAAGTGGGCCCAACTTGTCAGGTTTGCTGTTAGTCACGGTTCACAGCTTGTTTAGTGCAATGTGTTATTCACTTGCCGTGGAAATGGTGGTTTTTTGAAATTTTTGGCAAAAGTGGTGGTTTTAGAGTATCCGCGCCACAAATGTGGTGGCTTTCAGCAATTTACTCAACCGCCAACGTGGGAAAACAACACTTGGTAGAACTTGAGGCTCTCTCCTCGAACGAAAGGTTGTATGTGGGTGCATGAGTGTGTATGTGTTTTGATTCACCCAGTACCTTCTGAAAGGACCCCCTTTTAATAGTACGGATTTCCTACGGACAAGGAAACAAAAGCGTCGGAAATGCCGTCTTCGATCTTTTCCGTCCAGAGGGGTACCCAACCATCGTGTGCCACATAATGTATGCATGTGTAGCTTAAACACACGGTTAGTCCGTAAACTACATTGTTATCAACACCAAAACACTTAAGACGGGAAATGCCCTTACACTTTTCAAAAGCACAAACTTGCTTTTTACACTATTTTTAGCCATCATGGAAAACTTACGCACATTTTTCCATTAATATCAACAAGGTCGGGAGCTCCTGTTCGGCGTTAAGGCGCCCGCTAGCGATACTGGCGCTCGCATGGCAGCGTCGCGGGCCGGCCACAGTAGAGTCAGGCTTCGATCTCTGACCGCTTGTACCTAAACATTCTAGCGCAGCCACAAGACCGAACTCCCTTGGCCGTTTATTTTGAGGAAAAATAATCCTTATTACAAACCCAACCTATTACGCGTACTATTTTATGATAAAATAAAAAAAGTGAATGCACAACGTGAATTTGAAGAAAGTTCATAAAATTGAACAGGTTCCTAAAAAATTGTGAATTTGAGAAAACTTACGAATTTGAAAAAGTTCGCAAAATTTAGGATTCATCAAATTTCGAAAAAAGTTCAAAATCTGGAAAAAAAGCACATTGATTTTGAAAAAAGTTCACAGATTTTGAACAAAAAGTTCACCAATTTAAAAAACATTCATCGATTTTGAATAAAAAAAGTTTAGGAAATTTGAAAAAATAGTTCACATATTTTGAAAAAAGTTCGTCGATTTAGAAAAAGTTCATCTATTAAGAAAAAAAATCATCAAAATTAAAAAAAAACTTCATCAATTCGAAAAAGGTTCATCAAAATTGAAAAAAGTTCATCGAATTTTAAAAAAAGTTCATCGATTTAAAAAGAAGATTTAAAAAGAAGTTTATCGAGATTGTAAAAAAGTTCACCAAATTTTAAAAAGTTCATAGAATTTCAAACTAGTCCATAGAATTTGAAAATAATTCATTGAATTTTAAAAAGAATCATCAAATTCGAAAAAATAGTTCATCGGTTTGAAGAAAAAGTTCATTCAATTTTAAAAGTTTGTGCATTTTTGAGAAAGAAAAAGAGAAAGAGAAGAAACAGGAAAGAAAGGAAAAATCAAAAAGCAAACAAGAAAGAGAAGGAAAAGGGAAAGAAAAATGAAATCTCGATTCACAGCGAAATTGAGCAAGAATAGAAAGCAAAAAGGAGGATGTGAGCCACGAGTGTGAAGGTGGCTGAACCATGGTCCATTAGCATTTTTTTTCTTTCCTGCTAAGCTTCAAAATAGGTGAGGCCGATGGGATCAAACTCGAGACCTATCAAAGACAGAACCGTAGTGACCACTACGCCATCATCACGCTGGTGACTAGTAACTTTTTTCTCCGCTTTATTATTTCTTCAGTTCGTTGTGAATTCACGTTTCCTTTTCAATTTTTTTCTTGTTCTTTTTCTATTATCTTATCTTATCCCTTTTCCTTTCTTGTTTTCTTCAATGCACGGACTTTTTCAAATTCGTGACCCTTTTTTCGCAAAATCACTGATCTTTTTTCAAATTCATGGTTTTTTTTCTTGAAATCGATAAACTTTTTCAATTTTGATGCACTTTTTTCAAGTTCGATCAACTATTTTTCAAAATCGTCAGTGAACTTTTTCCAAATTTGATGATTTTTTTCAAAAACAATTACCTTTTCCAAATTTGATGAGTTTTTAAAATTGATAAACTTTTTTCAAATCAATGATCTTTTAAAAAAATTGATGAACGTTTTCAAATATGATAATCTTTTTCAAATTTGATGATTTTTTAAAAATCAATGTTATTTTTTCAAATTCATGTGTTTTTAAAAACCGTGAACTTTCATGATTTTTTTGTTTTTTGTGATTTTTTGATTTTTTTTTCTCGAATGCGGCCGAGTACATGGGCCGGCCCACTAACATCGGCGCGTGGGCACCAGGAGCTTCCCTGGTGCCTAAAGCGCCGAATAGGAGCTCCCGAGGGATGGTCCGTTTGGTGGGTTTCCCCCTAGCAAACATTTAAATTCGGTCGAACAGAACGATGGGTTCGCCGGGACACCCTCCCTTGGGAATGTTCCCCGTTCTTCGGGTCCTTATTTTGACGAGGAAATTATTTAAATCATCCGACTGATCATTTGCTTCGCACCAAGCATCATACACTATGTACATTGTATTTGGTGTTTTTTTGAGGAAAAAGGCGGTGGCTGTTTCATCCATGCAATTCACGAACACAGTAAGTTTTTGTTTTGTTGAGGAACAGAACTACACAAGAAGTTATTTAAAATGTGTTATTTACTACCTGTGGTAGTCCGTTGCATGTGTGGTTAGATGGTTAGGAGGACAGTGGTATTGTCGACCAAATAGGGTCAAGTCTTGGTTGTTTCCATTTTTCTGAATTTATTCGGTGATGTTCGTTCAGTGAGAGAAGACGTTCCCGTC
The DNA here is from genome assembly GCF_018294505.1 of Triticum aestivum. Classification (NCBI taxonomy): domain Eukaryota; kingdom Viridiplantae; phylum Streptophyta; class Magnoliopsida; order Poales; family Poaceae; genus Triticum; species Triticum aestivum. The sequence goes on along the minus strand of NC_057802.1, from coordinate 84,730,308 downwards.
GACTACGAGGTGATTGTGGTGACTTGGTCAATATCAAGATGCTATGTTGATTCAGTTTCTCGGAGGTGCTCATAGGGATATGGTGTGTGTTCATACGAGTGAGTGTATACTCATGCATGCAACTGACTTTGATTGTACTGTGTTAAAAAAGAGAAATGTATTTCTAGTCCCTCAAGTTTATGAAAAGTCTACATATGACAAGTGGCTACTTAAGAAATTTTAGGCGATAGTTAGTCCCTCATGTCTCAAAACTGGGTAATTTTCGTCGAAACCAGAAACTAAAGGGTATTGGGCTGACGTGTCAAATTGACTGCCACCTCATCCTCTCTCTGTCTTGCTCTCCGTGAGTTGGAGTTGCAGCAGAAACATTTCGTCGAACAACTCTTGTGCGGCTGACCGAGCTAGAGTCCGGTTGCCACCCCACCTCTTGCAGCTCCCTCTTGCACTCACCCCACCGAGGCTTGCCTCGCCGCTGGTCGCCACTCCACCACCCCGCGCTGGCCCCCATCCTGGACAAAGAGGGCGACCACACCGGTCGTGCTGTAGCAACCCGTGAGGTCAACGCCCTCGACTCGTTGTGGCCACGCTCAGGAGTTAGAACATTTCTCTGCTCCTGTGCGCCGTCTGCACGGTCACCACCAGCCACAACTGCCTCGCCTGTGGGCGCCTTGCTGCTCGTCGACGGCGAGCGACGACGCCCGTGGTGGCCGGATTTGATCTCGGTGTGGAAGCCGAAGGCACAGGACGTGTTCGACAAAATGTATCCCATGGAGAAAGAGAAAGATTAGATGAGGTTGCAGTCAACTCGAGCTGTTCGAGTCGAAACCGGGACAGGTCAGCTCAATACAGTTTGGTTTCTGGTTTTGGACGAAAATTATTCGGTTTTGAGACATGAGGGATTAAATGTCAGACCAAAAAAACTTGATGGGCCATATGCAGACTTTTGGTAAATTTGAGAGACTAAAAACATACGGAGGGACCATAGTACTTTTCTCTAAAAAAAACTATGTTCAAAGGTTACAGAATCAGCACAACTGGCAAACACACGGAGCAGAGTTAAAGCAGCATCAGCAAAGATTTACGTAGTTGCATCATCATCTCAAGTTCAACTAGCAAACGTTCCGATCAGAATTACAGATTTACACAGTTACGTCATCAGCGCAACTAGCAAACATTCCTAGCAGAGTTACAGCAGAATGAACAACGATTTACACAGCTGAACTAGCAGACTTTCCAAGCAGGGTTACAGCATCATCAGCAGAGGCTTACTTCCATCATCATCTCAAACAGCTAACATTAGCAGTAGAGTTACAGAAATGGACTCAGCTGAACTAGCAGACTTTCCGAGCAGGGTTACAGCATCATCAGCAAAGGCTTAGTTCCATCATCATCTCAAACAGCTAACATTAGCAGTAGAGTTACAGAAATGGACTGCCACCTCAAATTGTATTATGTTCAAAGAGCATCACCACAATTGGCAAACACCCGGAGCAGAGTTACAGCAGAGCAAGCGAAGATTTACATTGTTGCAACATTCCGAGCAGCATTATCAGCATGAGCATCTCAAATGCAGTAGCAAATTTTCCTAGCAGAATCAGCAACGATTTTTACAGTCACAACACCAGCTCAACTAACATTCAGAGGAGGGTTACAGCATGGGCACCAGAACTGCAACACCAGGGGTATTGTAGGCGTAAGCATAAGGTCAGTCACTGCATGTTCAGGCATGCAGGGCAGCATCGCTCCATGAGCCCACCGGGCACAAAGCTCTGGAAATCTGGTCTTGCTTGGAATGCATTGAAGGTTCGTAGGAGAGTTACCACCTCACAGGGATCCTCGAGGACACCAAGCGCACTGGATATGTGGCCCAGTCCACCGTTACATCCTGTAGGCAGAAGCGCCAAGTCTCGTGCTGAATTGGCAAGCAAGCCAATGTCATAAAGGCATGGAAAACAAGCAGCACGGCTGATGATAAAATCTCTGTAGGCGTGAGGAAGGTCAACTGGGGAAAGAAAAGCCTTGAGAAGGCAGGCAATGCCATACGCCCCATGTACTGTGACCCAGACCGTATTGGGGCGGTGGGTCACTCCAGAAGAAGCTAAAACGCAAGCCAGCCGACGGGGACACACGTATGCATCTTGATCAGCACCATCCAGCCTCAGATTGAAGCTGAATTGCCACACCCGCCCATGCCCCAAGACCCCTTCAGCGTTCATGAACGCTATGAGCAGATCAAACCTGTCAACACTATCCAGCACTTTCTTCACTCTCTCATAGCTGGACTGAGCTCCAGCAGAGGTACCTAGGATGTCTTGAGACGCTGGTAAGAGTACCTAGTGCAGAAGTTTAGATTAGTCAGCTGTGACTAATCAACAAGCATGTAAACACAAGTAAAACAACAAGCATGCATGAATTCATGAGTCAGAACAATTTTATTTGTAACTAAGAAAGACAGGAATCTACCTGCATTGCGACGAACTGAAAATTGTTCCCCACAAGGTCAGAGATCCGTGCTGCCTCCTCATCGTAGTTATGCGCCGTAACCTTTAAGACATTGATGCCAGAATCGTTCACTGATTTCCCGCAAGTCATGGAAAGCTCTAGCTCCTCCAGACCAGATAGCAAACCCATTCTGGACACTATGTTAGTCTTGGCCGAGATCTCCACAATCTTGTTGAAGTAGCCAAGTGTCAGCAGAGCGTCGGACCCTGCAAAGTGTTCCTCTCCTTGCCTCTGTACACCAAGCAACTTTGTCAACTTGGTTAGCTTGCCAGCAAACCTTGGCTGCACTAGCTGAGCAAGCACCTTGACATCGTAGAACAATGGAAATTTGTCACGAAACACATGTAGAAATGTGAGCTTGTCTGAGGGCAATGTTCCTCTGCCTCCGGCAATAAGCAACCTGAGAAGGAACCCCACATCCCTGTCTCCATGAAAGGTGATCCAGGTTACAGAATCATCACCGAAGGGCAAGTGGCTAAGCACATCTGCAAATAGCCACTCTGGCATCACGCCCCTGTCCCTATACTCTGCCAACTTGTGCCCCTGGCTCTCCAGGAAATCGACTGCAGATGGGTGATATCCACCGGATTGGACATCAATATGCACATTCACCTGGTATGCCTCCACAGGAGATGGTACCGGACCCTCGAACGCTAGAGCAGGACCAATTTGGACAAGCGCACCTTCGTTGACATACTTCTTCAGGTACTCATACCAGTCGTTGGGGCAGAACGGGCGATGGTCCAGGTCAGTGGCGGAGCTTGCGCAGTACTCGAGGTCAAGGCCGATGTAGAGGTGGCCGCTCCTCTTCTGCACCTTGCGCTTGATGGTGTTGAAGACTTGCACAGAATTCTCGAGGTCAATGGTGACCACTCCCGAACCGTCGAAGGCTCCGGTATGCTCGACGGGGGGGAAGGGCGTGCTGGCTGCCGTGCCTGAGTTCCCAGTGTAGTTGTTGAGGTGGAGGAAGGAGCCGCTGCTGGAGTTGCCGCTGCTTGGGTCGCTGGCGTAGTTGTTGAGGGGGAGGAAGGGGCGGCTGCTGGAGTTGCCGCTGCTTGGGTCGCTGGCGTAGTCGTTGAGGGGGAGGAAGGGGCGGCTGCTGGCGTTGCCGGGGCGGTAGAGGACGGGGCCGGGACCGGGGCCCAGTAGACCATCGCCTTTGCCGCTGAAGTCTCCCGCGACGAGAGGCCGGGACGGCGGGCCGAGCCCGTGCGGCGAGGCGAGGGGACGAACCTGTGCGGGTGCGGCGACACCGTAGGGAGCTCCGGGCTGGCCCCGTGAAGAAGCGAGGCGGTGGCCGTAGCCCCCGCCATATCCATCCACGGCGGCGTAGCGGTTGCCGGCGGGGAAGGAGGGACGGCTCACCGGTGGCCTGTCCATGGCGACGGCGGGACGGGCGGCCGGGGGAATCGGCGGTGTTGGCTGTTGCGAATGGTGGCGCGCTGCTGAGAGAGAGGGGGGACTCGAGAGATTGTAACCGCTCAGCTGATTCTCGAATCGGCCAGCTGGCGTGGCTCGCCGGAGAGAAGAGAAGGGAGCCCAAGTCGAGGCCGCGCGGCGGAGGGCGCGCTGCTTTCGAACGACTAGTTTTCTGTTGGTTGGTTCGCGGAATACGCTTTCATTCGGGGGAAGCGGAACGTTTTCCCCCTCTTCTTCCTCCCCCCTGCCAGCGGCCGAGGCGCGGTGCCGACGCGACCACCGTGTGGTGTGGGGCCGCCTCCACGCACAAACCCACGCCCTCCGCTGTGCCTGCCCTGCGCGTCAACTGGAGATGGCTGCAGTTTTGAGTCTGCTGCAATGCTCTCGGTAGCGGGGGGAGAGCCCATGGCTGCGGGGGGTGGAGTCAGACGACGGCGGCGACCTCTCCGTCAGGTCCCGTGCGGCCAAGCGTGGCCGTGGTGGAGCAGCCTTGCCCGCAGGGTGCCGACCTTGCGCTTTTCTTGAAGAAGAGGAAGCTGTTGGTGCCTCCGCTAGTCTCTACAGACCCCAGCCATGGGCGCTGCCCACTAGGTGCTCGATGTAATGCCTGCATGGCATGGTGATGCCAAACTCTGTTTGCTGACTCTTAGCAGCTTTCCCCAGCCATTTTTCTGCCTGTCAGCTGTTTTACCCCAGGTGCCGCACACTCCAGCCGTGGGCACTACTCATCAGGACTGCGAGATGATGTTGTTCTTGATGTTCGGCGGAAGCCTGCACGGTCGCTCGCCAGCCATGTTTTGCTGTTTCTTTTGGGTTTGCACTTTGTCTCTGTTGCAGGACTTGCT